>NC_091160.1:10317364-10319864 GCF_040958095.1 Procambarus clarkii | reverse complement strand
CCGACAGGAAAAAAACAGAGAAGCAAAGGAAGAATCCGTGGTTTAATAGGGAATGTATGAAAGCAAAGGAGCTGAACAAAAGAGCATGGAGGAACTTCCATAATAACAGAACACCAGAAAGTAGAGAGAGATACCAGAGAACCAGGATCGAGTATGTCAGTGTGAGAAGAGAAGCTGAGAAAAGGTATGAAAATGATATAGCTAATAAAGCCAAGACCGAACCAAAGCTACTACACAGTCACATCAGGAGGAAGACAACAGTGAAGGAACATGTGATGAAACTTAGGGTGGGCGAGGACAGGTACACAGAGAATGACAAAGAGGTGTGAAGAACTCAACAAAAGGTTCCAGGAGGTCTTTACAATAGAACAGGGAGATGTCACGGCGCTAGAAGAGGTGGCAGCAAACCAGGTGACCTTAGATAGGTTCGAAATTACAAGAGATGAGGTCAAGAAGCACCTATTGGAGCTGGATTTGAGAAAAGCTGTTGGGCCGGATGGAATCTCGCCATGGGTATTGAAAGTGTGTGCAGGAGCACTTTGCTTACCACTCTCCATAGTGTATAGTAGGTCACTGGAAACGGGGAACCTACCAGAAACATGCAAGACTGCTAATGTAGTACCAATATACAAAGAGGGTGACAGACAAGAGGCACTGAACTACAGGCCAGTGTCCTTAACTTGTATACCATGCAAGGTGATGGAGAAGATTGTGAGAAAAAACCTAGTAACACATCTGGAGAGAAGAGACTTCGTGACAACCCATCAACATGGGTTCAGGGAGGGTAAATCTTGCCTTACAGGCTTGATAGAATTCTACGATCAGGTGACAAAGATTAAGCAAGAAAGAGAAGGATGGATGGACTGAATTTTTTTGGAATGTCGGAAAGCCTTTGACACAGTACCCCATAAAAGGTTGATGCATAAGCTGGAGAAACAGGCAGGAGTAACTGGTAGGGCGCTCCAGTGGACAAGGGAGTACCTAAGCAATAGGAAGCAGAGAGATATAGTGAGGGGTGAGACCTCAGAATGGCGTGAAGTCACCAGTGGAGTCCCACAGGGCTCTGTGCTTGGACCTATCCTGTTTCTGATATACGTAAATGATCACCCAGAGGGTATAGACTCATTCCTCTCAATGTTTGCTGACGACGCCAAAATTATGAGAAGGATTAAGACAGAGGAGGACAGCTTGAGGCTTCAAGAAGACCTGGACAAGCTGCAGGAATGGTCGAACAAATGGCTGTTAGAGTTTAACCCAAGCAAATGTAATGTAATGAAGATAGGGGTAGGAAGCAGGAGACCAGATACAAGGTATCACTTGGGAGATGAAATACTTCAAGAATCAGAGAGAGAGAAAGACCTGGGGGTTGATATCACGCCAGACCTGTCCCCTGAAGCTCATATCAAAAGGATAACATCAGCAGCATATGCCAGGTTGACTAACATAAGAACAGCGTTTAGAAACTTGTGTAAGGAATCTTTCAGAACATTATATACCACATATGTCAGACCAATCCTGGAGTATGCGGCTCCAGCATGGAGTCCATATCTAGTCAAGCATAAGACTAAACTGGAAAAGGTTCAAAGGTTTGTCACCAGACTAGTACCCGAGTTGAGAGGTATGAGCTACGAGGAGAGACTACGGGAATTGAACCTCACTTCGTTGGAAGACAGAAGAGTTAGGGGGGACATGATCACATTCAAGATTCTCAAGGGAATTGATAGGGTTGATAAAGACAGGCTATTTAACACAAGGGGCACACGCAATAGGGGTCACAGGTGGAAACTGAGTGCCCAAATGAGCCACAGAGATATTAGAAAGAACTTTTTTAGTGTCAGAGTGGTTGACAAATGGAATGCATTAGGAAGTGATGTGGTGGAGGCTGACTCCATACACAGTTTCAAGTGTAGATATGATAGAGCCCAATAGGCTCAGGAACCTGTACACCTGTTGATTGACGGTCGAGAGGCGGGACCAAAGAGCTCAACCCCCGCAAGCACAACTAGGTGAGTACAACTAGGTGAGGTGAGTACAGTACACAACCGCGAATAGGAAAGAAAACAGTACAGTGCTATCACTAGAACTTTGTGTAAAACAGTGAACAATCTGCAACACAGGCCACGTGGGAGGGCCACGAGGCTTTTTGTTTACATATTGGTGCTTAGGGATTTATAGTGAACAGTTGTACAGTAAATTAGTGAACAGTAACACAACAGTCACAATGATACAGTGACTAACTCCAGAGCTTTGTGTAGATCGAGAAGAACCGCCATCATCAATCTACTGGAACTTAGTGAATCACCAAGTGAGAGGACGACGGATCACCCTGCCATCCATATATCATCCTTATTCATCTAGTTGTGCGAGCGGGAGGTTGACTGGTAGGTTCCCCTCTCTGGTCAATTATTCAGGTGTACAGAGTGAGGTAAAATATTATCAGATTCTTGTCAGTATATCATATATATTTCAAATTTCAAAGTGGCTCATCCAGGCAGAGCTT
>NC_091160.1:10297364-10309864 GCF_040958095.1 Procambarus clarkii | reverse complement strand
GGCCACACATATACCATGGCCACACATATACCATGGCCACGCATATACTATGGTCACACATATACCATGGCCACCATATACCATAGCCATACATGCCCCATGGCAACACATATACCATGGCAACACATACACCAAGGCCACACATGTACCATGGCCACACATATACCATGGCCACACATATACCTTGGAAACATATTCCATAGCCACACATACACCATGGCCACACGAATACCTTGGCCACACATATACCATGCCACACATATACTTTGGCCACACATATACCATGGCCACACATATACCATGGCCACCATATACCATAGCCACACATACCCCATAGCCACACATACACCATGGCAACATATACACCATGGCAACACATACAACATGGCAACACATACAACATGGCTACACATGTACCATGGCCACACATATATAATAGCCACACATATACCATAGTCACACATATACAATGGCCTCACATATACCATGGCCACACATATACCATGGCCACATATACCATATCCACATATACCATGGCTACACATATACTATGGCCACATATTTCATAGCCACACATATACCATGGACATACACATACCATGGCCACACATATACCATGGCCACACATATAACATGGCCACACATATACCATGCCCACACATATACAATTGCCTCACATATACCATGGCCACCAAACACCATGGCTATACATATAACATGGCCACACACTATGACCACACATATACCATGGCCACACATATACCATGACCACCATATACCATTGCCACACATATACCTTATCTACACATATACCATGGTCACACATATACCATGGCAACACATACAATGGCCATCATATACCATGGCCACACATATACAACGGCCACACATATACCATGGGCCACACATAATTTACCTTACGTTATTTTGTGCGCTTGTCGATGTGCATTCCTATCTTCCACGCCAGACGTAGGACGAATCTTGTTTCTCACAGAGCATTCAGATTCTTGAGCTTGTTGTGGATTAAGTATAACATTGTAGTAATTATTAACTATCCTTAGAACGAGTAAAGTAAACAATATTGTACATCGGTGAAAATTTGTAATGTGTATAAGCTGCACGATCAATTGGGCTCTTCCTGGCACCACACACCTCGGGAGCTCTGGGATTGGAGGCTGAAGGGCTCTTTTCTGGCAGGCGGCGTGGTGTCAACAACTCTACTGTGTTGCTCTGCATCCCTCTCCCCTTCCTCCTACTTCTCTCCCTTACCTTATCCTGTGTCTAGTTTACAAAGTTAAGTAGTGCTGCATTCTCGTTTTCTGGCATAAGTGTGTAGTAATGTGCATAGGGTATCGCTAGTGTTTATATTGCTAATTTACTCAAAAGGGGATTCAGTGGAACCACGTGCTTCTCCAGTGGTACCAAGCTACCTAGAGTACTTGCTAGTGTCCCTTGCCTAGTAGACTTTACCCTAGCTTGTCCCAAGTGTAAGCCTTGTATCCTGCCTATGTGGACCAAGGTAGTTAATGTAAGATAGTGTGGTAAAGTAATTATTGTCATTGGTGTGAATGTATATGGGGGTTGTTAAGAGGGTTTAATAAATAAGTAATTTTTGAGGTGTATCCATTACTCCTGTTGTAGTGGCGTAATTGATTGTATCCCAGACGACGGAACTGTTGTAAAACCTTAAAGTATAAACAGGAACCCATGTTCCTTGGGGGCCAGGCCTAATTGTGTCACTACCCTGTTACACCTTGATTCTAACTGCTGACCCTGCTCCATAATACTAGATCCCCCATAGCAGCCCACAAATATATAACAGCCACCATATACCATGGTTACACATATACCATATCTACACATATACCATGGGCACACATATACCATGGTCATACATATACCTTGGCCACACATACACCATGGCCCACATATAGTTTGGCCACACATATACCTTGGCCACCATATAGTATGGCCACACATATACCTTGGCCACCATATAGTATGGCCACACATATACCTTGGCCACACATATACCTTGGCCACAATATACCATGGTCACAAATATACCTTGGCCACACATATACCTTGGCCACAATATACCATGGTCACAAATATACCTTGGCCACACATATACCTTGGCCACCATACACCATGGCCACACATATACCTTGGCCACACATATACCTTGGCCACCATACACCATTGCCACACATACTTTGGCCACTCATATACCTTGCCCATCATATATCATGGCCACACATATACCTTGGCCACCATATACCATGGCCACACATTTACCTTGGCCACCATATATCATGGCCACACATTCCTTGGCCACACATACGCCATGGCCACACATACACCATGGCCACACATACACCATGGCAACACATACACCATGGCAACACATAAACCATGGCAACACATAAACCATAGCCACACATACTCCATGGCCACACATACACTATGGCAACTCATACACCATGGCCGTACATCACGGCGACACACTTTGACCACCCATACACCATGGCAACACATACACCATGGCCACACATACACCATGACCACAGATACACTATGTCAACACATACACCATGGCCACACATATACTATACCTTGAGGTTACCTTGAGGTGCTTCCGGGGCTTAGCATCCCCGCGGCCCGGTCGTTGACCAGGCCTCCTGGTTGCCGGACTGATCAACCAGGCTGTTGGACGCGGCTGCTCGCAGCCTGACGTATGAGTCACAGCCTGGTTGATCAGGTATCCTTTGGAGGTGCTTATCCAGTTCTCTCTTGAACACTGTGAGGGGTCGGCCAGTTATGCCCCTTATGTGTAGTGGAAGCGTGTTGAACAGTCTCGGACCTCTGATGTTGATAGTTCTCTCTCAGAGTACCAGTTGCATCTCTGTTTTTCAACGGGGGTATTCTGCACATCCTGCCATGTCTTCTGGTCTCATGTGATGTTATTTCTGTGTGCAGGTTTGGGACCAGCCCCTCTAATATTATCCACGTGTAAATTATTATGTACCTCTCCCGCCTGCGCTCAAGGGAGTACAGTTTTAGGCTCTTTAGTCGGTCCCAATAGTTTAGATGTTTTACTGAGTGGATTCTAGCAGTAAAGGTTCTCTGCACGCTCTCCAGGTCAGCAATTTCTCCAGCTTTGAAAGGTGCTGTCATTGTGCAGCAGTACTCTACTCTAGAGAGCACAAGCGTTTTGAAAAGTATCATCATCGGTATAGCATCTCTAGTGTGAAAAGTTCTTGTTATCCAACCTGTCATTTTTCTTGCAGTTGTGACGGCTACTTTATTGTGTTCTTTAAAGGTAAGGTCTTCCGACATGAGTACACCCAGATCCTTTACATTGCCTTTTCGTTCTATGTTATGATTTGCCTGAGTTTTGTACGTGGTTTCCGTTTTTATATTTTCATTTTTTCCATAGCGCATAAGCTGGAACTTATCTTCGTTAAACACCATATTATTTTCTGTAGCCAATAGAAAGACCTGATCTACATCTGACTGGAGGTTCGCCGTGTCCTCTATGTTGCCAACTCTCATGAAGATCCTAGTGTCATCTGCAAAGGATGATACAGTGCTATAGGTTGTGTTCTTGTCTATGTCCGAAATGAGGATGAGAAAAAGTACTGGAGCAAGCACAGTACCCTGGGGGACTGAGCTCTTCACGGTTGATGGGCTGGATTTTATTTTGTTGACTATTACACATTGGGTTCCGTTGGTCAGGAAATTGTAGATCCATCTGCCTATTTTTCCGGTAATTCCTTTTGAACGCATTTTATGTGCAATAACACCATGGTCACACTTATCAAAAGCTTTTGCGAAATCTGTGTAAATTACATCCGCGTTATGTTTGTCTTCCATAGCATCTAATGCCATATCATAGTGGTCCAGCAACTGCGAGACAAGAGCGCCCTGGTCTGAAACCATGTTGTCCGGGGTTATGGAGTTGCTGTGATTCCATGTATTTTGTGATCTTACGTCTTAGCACTCTCTCAAAAATTTTTATGATGTGCGATGTTAGCGCTATCGGTCTGTAATTTTTTGCCTCTGCCTTATTTCCTCCTTTATGAAGTGGTGCTATCTCTGCTGTTTTTAGTATATCAGGAATAACGCCAGTATCTAGGCTTTGTCTCCACAGAATGTGGAGGGCCTGCGATAGTGGTTTTTTACAGTTCTTTATGAATATGGTTTTTTTTTTATTGTTGCCGCCGAAGGCGGCTAGTTTATTGTGCACCCCATACTCATCCTGTGAGCGGTAGCGCAAAAGCATTACAGAGGGCACAAAAGGTCTTTATCAGACCTCATCTTAGATTATTACATAAACAATTTCTTCAATCCTTCACACCTTATAGATACAATGTCAGCTATTTACAGAGAAAGTGCTATTACAAGAGCTACATCTTTATAGTAAGTCATCATACATTAATGGTAGGTCTTATCGTTAATACATAATAGTTTGGCCAATGGGGATATTACAGAGTCATAGGGGAGCTTCTGTTTATTATTAGTCCTCACAATACACTACTTGTTTCTGAATCTCATATGTCGTTCATCTACTGGAAGCAAAATGTGGGTACAGTGCAAGGATTTCAGGTAATTTATCCATGGTAATAAGATAGGTTGCCATATCATACAGAGTGAGCTTAGATCTATCTCTAAAAGGCTCAATTTTACAACCATCCAAGATATAGTGTTCGAGTGTGTGTCCCTGCCTATGTCCACACACTTTATACTTTACTTCATCTAGATCCCTATACAAGCCGAACTGCCAGAGATACTATTATGAATATGGAGTTCCAAGAATCCGGGCCTGGTGCAGAGTGCATAGGCATACTGTTTATGGCTTCTTCAAAATCCAGTGGAGATAGGGTGACGTCTGATATATGATTTGATGTTGGTATCGTATCCATGAAAAATTCATTTGGGTTATCAATCTTTAGTGTGTTTAATGGCTCGCTGAAAACAGAGTCGTACTGCGTCCTCAGTAGCTCGCTCATTTCTTTGTTGTCATCGGTGAAAGTTCCATCTCCCTTTCGCAGGGGCCCGATACTAGATGTGGTTTTTGATCTTGATTTTGCATAGGAGAAAAAATATTTCGGATTTCTTTCTATTTCACTGATGGCCTTTTGCTCTCTTTGCCTCTCCTGGGTTTTGTATGATTCTTGTAGCTTCCGTTCAATTGTTTCTATTTCTCTACTTAACCTTCTTCGCCGTTCTTGAGATAGGGTGCGACTCTCAAGTTGTTCCGCGATTCGTTTTCTTCGCCTATATAGGGAACGTTCCCGTTCCAATCTGCATCTCTTCCTCTTTTTTCTTAGAGGTATGCGGTTTGAACATATTTCTAGTGCTACTGAGCTTATTTTTTCCAGGCACTGGTTCAGGTTTGCATTTTCTAGCTGTTCTTCCCAGTTTATTTCTGTGAAGTCCTGGTTTATTTGCTCCCAGTTTATTTGTTTATTATTGAAGTTGAATTTGCTGAAATCTCCTCCACCTGGAATCTGGACTGGTTTTTAAGGTCTACTCCCCATGGCTGTCATAACTTCAATTAAGTTAACAGGTATTTGTAAACATTATGTTCCTGATCAATTCATCATTATTAGTAAAAATGAGGTCCAGCGTGGTCTCCTTCCTAGTTGGTTCTACTATTTGCTGGTTTAAGGCAAACCTGTCGCACATCCGTAGCAGGTCATTTGCATGTGCCTGTTCATTTAGGCTACTTCCTGGTATTCTTTCTGATATTACTGTATTAGCCAGGTGCTTCCATTTCAGGTGCCGTAGGTTGAAGTCCCCAAGCAGGATGATGTTCGAAGCTGGATTTGTGAGGTTTTCCAAGCAGTGTTCTATTTTCATTAGTTGGTCTTTAAACTGCTGAGGGTTTGCCTCCAGTGACTTATATACAAGGACAATAACTACATTTAAAATCTTTATTTTGATTATCAGCACTTCCACCATATCATTTGAGGTGTTTAGCAGCTCAGTACAGATGAGTGTGTCTTTGATGAAGAGGCTGACCCCACCCTGAAGCCGGTGTTTCCTATCACATCTGAAAAGATTGTACTCTGAGATCCATATTTCACCATCATGGTATTCCTTTGTGTGGGTTTCTGTTAGGGCTGCAAACACTGCATTTGCCTCATGAAGGAGACCATCTATAAATTGAACTTTGCTGGTTTTGCGTGTTTTTATACCCTGGATGTTGGCAAATATAAATGATGTTATCGTGTTAGTGGAAGTGCTGGAAGCCTTACTTGGTGTTAATATCTGAGGCTCTGGTAAGGAGGCCACTGTGTTTGCGTCCAGGGTGTGTCGTTTTGGAAGTGATTCGTCCAGTTTTGGTAGTAGGACGGGTGTTGTCTGGTGTAGTACCTGTGTGCTTGTTGGTAATTTGAATTCCAGTCTTGTGGGTATCTCCGTTCCCCTCTGTAATCCTGTAGTGGTTCCATCTGACTGTTCCTCTCTCTTATATTTACTATGTTTCTGCCTTCCTCTAAAAAATTTCCAGTAGTGTCATATTGATCTTTCCGTCTATAACGCTCTGTACCTCTCACATGGAATTCCGGACACTGAAGATTGTAGCATTTTTTGTCACTAATTGAAAATTGACATAATTTAGGGTGGAAGTATCTACACCCTGTTCTAAAACGGCATGTACCCCTCTCCAACATGTTCCTGCATTTTCGAGGATGCAGAAAATGGCATTTTGCTCCTAATTTTCCATATTTGCATATCCCTTTAGCGTAGAATTTGCAAATGTGTTCCGGTTTTGCGTTTTTCAAGGTATTTATATCTGTGACTGTCTTGTCTACCTCTTTATTGGAGCCATCTCCGTTTTTCGTCCCAATTCCTTCATCTATGCACTCTGTTTCACTGTTGCTCTCATCGTTTATATTATCTGGCTCTGCAATATTGCTGTTATTTTGTACCACACTAGTCTCCTCCTCCACACTACTACTGCTGCGGTTCTCCAAACTATCTGTTCCTGAGTTTTGGTCGTTATCCAATGTTGACTTTTCCCAGTCCGCATATATCACTGGTAGCCTGTCTGTGAATGATAATCTCTGTGACTCGGGAATGTTTTTCATCAGTTTAGTTATGTTCTCTAACATTAATCTGTCATCTTTGCAAACCCAGTAAATTCCTTGCCTTTTTATGCATCCTGGAGCTAATTCTGTACAGCCCAGGTGAAATCTTATGTTACAGATGCAGCACGTTTCGCCTGCATTTCGTTTTCCCAGTACTCCCGAACACTCGCCACACCTCTCCATTGTCTGGTGTATTGTGTTGTATTTGAGAGTCACTGTATGGATCACTTGTTGATGTCAGTCCTTTTAACTCTTTATAAAATTATATGTATATATATTTATAAGTTTAATATTTATAATATTATATGTATACCGTATATTAGTAATATTATGTATGTTATTTTGTTCAAACTTTACGGCAGGTACTTAGCGTAGGGTAGCGAAGCTGGTCCCCGGTGAATACAGGTGACCTCTTGTGGCCCAGGTTGATGTCACCAGTTTCCAGTTACCCGATTTATAACCACTGATGCCGCCTCTTGCCACTATTCTATATTTCTAGTATTCTATATTTATAATATTCTATGCACGATTTTCCTTCACTTCCAACTAATATGTTGTTGTGATACCCGTTCCACATCACTGTTCCACGAATCACCTTTCACTATTTTTTTTCCTAATACACGCATGTACACAAAGCCTCGTTCACTGGCTCACACGTGACTCCCGTTTATTCTCTACTTAGCACAAAGTTCTATTGTTAATGACTATTTTCAATTTTCCAGCGGGTCACTATGCACTTTGTTATGTCTGTAATCAGTAATCCACGGCAGTAGTCTTAGAATCCCGGTTTATGACACGATTTTAACGGAGCGCGCACGGTACGTCTTCCCCCTCCCTCGACCTCGACTAGACCATGGCCACACATACACCATGGCCACACATACACTATGGCAACTCATACACCATGGCCACACATACACCACGGCGACACATACACTATGACCACCCATACACCATGGCCACACATATACCATGGCCAAACACATACACCATGGCCACACATACACCATGATCACAAATACACCATGGCAGCACATACACCATGGGTACATATACACCATGGCCACACATTCACCATGGCAACACATATATCATGGCCACACACACACCATGGTCACACATACACTATGACAACTCATTCACCATGGCCACACATGCACCATGGCCACACATACACCATATCCACACATACACCATGGCAACATATACACCATGGCCACACATACACGATGTCAACACATACACCATGGTCACACATACACCATGGTCACACATACACCATGGCCACACATACACTTTGGCAACTCATACACATTGGTTACACATGTACTTTGGCCACACATATACCATGGCCATAATATTACCATGGCCACACATATGCCATGGCCACATATATACCATTGCCGCACATATATCATGGCCACCATATACCATGCCCACACATATACCATTGCCACACATACACCATTGCCACACATACACCATGGCCACACGTATACCTTGGCCGCACGTATATACTATGCAACACATATACCATGCCACACATATACTTTGGCCACACATATACCATGGCAACACATACACCATTGCCACACATACACCATGGCCACACATACCTTGGCCACACATATACCATTGCCACAATATACCATGGCCACACGTATGGCATAGCCACACATATACCATGGCCACACATATACCATGGCAACACATATACCATAGCAACACATATACCATGGCCACCATATACCATGGTCACCATAGCCACACATACACCATGGCATCACATACACCATGGCAACACATACACCATGGCCACACATGTACCATGGCCACACATATAATAGCCACACATATACCATAGCCACACATATACTATTGCCACACATATACCATGGCCACACATACCATGGCCACACATATACTATGGTCACACATATACCATAGCCACACATACCCCATAGCAACACAAACACCATGGCCACACATGTACCATGGACACACATATACCATGGCCACATATACCTTATCCACATATACCATGGCCACACATATACCATACCTTGAGGTGCTTCCGGGGCTCAGCGTCCCCGCGGCCCGGTCGTCGACCAGGCCTCCTGGTTACTGGACTGATCAACCAGGCTGTTGGACGCGGCTGCTCGCAGCCTGACGTATGAGTCACAGCCTGGTTGATCAGGTATCCTTTGGAGGTGCTTATCCAGTTCTCTCTTGAACACTGTGAGGGGTCGGCCAGTTATGCCCCTTATGTGTAGTGGAAGCGTGTTGAACAGTCTCGGGCCTCTGATGTTGATAGAGTTCTCTCTCAGAGTACCTGTTGCACCTCTGCTTTTCAACGGGGGTATTCTGCACATCCTGCCATGCCTCCTGGTCTCATGTGATGTTATTTCTGTGTGCAGGTTTGGGACCAGCCCCTCAATTATTTTCCACGTGTAAATTATTATGTATCTCTCCCGCCTGCGCTCAAGGGAGTACAGATTTAGGCTCTTTAGTCGGTCCCAGTAATTTAGATGTTTTACTGAGTGGATTCTAGCAGTAAAGGTTCTCTGCACGCTCTCCAGGTCAGCAATTTCTCCAGCTTTGAAAGGTGCTGTCATTGTGCAGCAGTACTCCACTCTAGAGAGCACAAGCGTTTTGAAAAGTATCATCATCGGTATAGCATCTCTAGTGTGAAAAGTTCTTGTTATCCAACCTGTCATTTTTCTTGCAGTTGTGACGGCTACTTTATTGTGTTCTTTAAAGGTAAGGTCTTCCGACATGAGTACACCCATATCCTTTACATTGCCTTTTCGTTCTATGTTATGATTTGCCTGAGTTTTGTACGTGGTTTCTGTTTATATATTTTCAATTTTTCCGTAGCGCATGAGCTGGAACTTATCCTTGTTAAACACCATATTATTTTCTGTAGCCCATAGAAAGACCTGATCGACATCTGATTGGAGGTTTGCCGTGTCCTCTATGTTGCCAACTCTCATGAAAATCCTAGTATCATCTGCAAAGGATGATACAGTGCTATATGTTGTGTTCTTGTCTATGTCCGAAATGAGGATGAGAAAAAGTACTGGAGCAAGCACAGTACCCTGGGGGACTGAGCTCTTCATGGTTGATGCTCTGGATTTTATTTTGTTGACTATTACACATTGGGTTCTGTTAGTCAGGAAATTGTAGATCCATCTGCCTATTTTCCCGGTAATTCCTTTTGAACGCATTTTATGTGCAATAACACCATGGTCACATTTATCAAAGGCTTTTGCGAAATCTGTGTAAATTACATCAGCATTTTGTTTGTCTTCCATAGCATCTAATGCCATATCATAATGGTCCAGCAACTGCGACAGGCAAGAGCGCCTTGTTCTGAAACCATGTTGTCCGGGGTTATGGAGATGCTGTGATTCCATGTATTTTGTGATCTTACTTCTTAGCACTCTCTCAAAATTTTTTATGATGTGCGATGTTAGTGCTATCGGCCTGTAATTTTTTGCCTCTGCCTTATTTCCTCCTTTATGGAGTTGTGGTATCTCTGCTGTTTTTAGTATGTCAGGGATAACGCCAGTATCTAGGCTTTGTCTCCACAGAATGTGAAGGGCCTGCGATAGTGGTTTTTTACAGTTCCTGATGAATATGGAGTTCCAAGAATCCGGGCCTGGTGCAGAGTGCATAGGCATACTGTTTATGGCTTCTTCAAAGTCTAGTGGGGATAGGGCGACGTTTGATATATGATTTGATGTTGGTATCATATTCATGAAAAATTCATTTGGGTTATCAATCTTTGGTGCATTTAATGGCTCGCTGAAAACAGAGTCGTACTGCTTCCTCAGTAACTCGCTCATTTCTTTGTTGTCATCGGTGAAAGTTCCATCTCCCTTTCGCAGGGGCCCGATACTAGATGTGGTTTTTGATCTTGATTTTGCATAGGATCATAGGAGAAAAAATATTTCGGATTTCTCTCTATTTCACTGATGGCCTTTTGCTCTCTTTGCCTCTCCTGGGTTTTGTATGATTCTTGTAGCTTGAGTTCAATAGTTTCTATTTCTCTACCTAACCTTCTTCGCCGTTCTTGAGATAGGGTGCGACTCTCAAGTTGTTCCGCGATTCGTTTTCTTCGCCTATATAGGGAACGACGTTCCCGTTCCAATCTGCATCTCTTTCTCTTTTTTCTTAGAGGTATGCGGTTTGAACATATTTCTAGTGCTACTGAGCTTATTTTTTCCTGGCACTGGTTCAGGTTTGCATTTTCTAGCTGTTCTTCCCAGTTTATTTCTGTGAAGTCCTGGTTTATTTGCTCCCAGTTTATTTGTTTATTATTGAAGTTGAATTTGCTGAAATCTCCTCCACCTGGAATCTGGACTGGTTTTGAAGGTCCATTCCCCATGGTTGTCATAACATCAATTAAGTTGTGATCTGAGTAACAGGTATTTGTAATCATTATGTTTCCGATCAACTCATCATTATTAGTGAAAATGAGGTCCAGCGTGTTCTCCTTCCTAGTTGGTTCTACTATTTGCAGGTTTAAGGCAAACCTATCGCACATCCGTAGCAGGTCATTTGCATGTGCCTGTTCATTTAGGCTACTTCCTGGTATTCTTTCTGATATTACTGTATTAGCCAGGTGCTTCCATTTCAGGTGTCGTAGGTTGAAGTCCCCAAGCAGGATGATGTTCGGAGCTGGATTTGCGAGGTTTTCCAAGAAGTGCTCTATTTTCATTAGTTGGTCTTTAAACTGCTGAGGGTTTGCCTCCGGCGACTTATATACAAGGACAACAACTACATTTAGGATCTCTATTTTGACTATCAGCACTTCCACCATATCATTTGATATGGCCACATGGCCATACATATTCCATAGCCACACATATACCATGGACACACACATACCATTGCCACACACATAGCATGGCCACACATATAACATGGCCACACATATTCCATGCCCACACATATACAATTGCCTCACATATACCATGGCAACCATACACCATGGCTATACATATACCATGGCCACACACTTACTATGGTCACACATATACCATGGCCACACATATACCATGACCACCATATACCATGGCCAAACATACACTATGGCCACACATACACTATGGCAACTCATACACCATGGCCGTACACCACAGCGACACACACTTTGACCACCCATACACCATGGCAACACATACACCATGGCCACACATATACCATGGCCACACATACACCATGGTAACACATACACCATGATCACAAATACACCATGGCAGCACATACACCATGGCCACATATACACCATGGCCACACATTTACCATGGCAACACATAACATGGCCACACATACACCATGGTCACACATACACTATGACAACTCATTCACCATGGCCACACATGCACCATGGCCACA
>NC_091160.1:10229864-10292364 GCF_040958095.1 Procambarus clarkii | reverse complement strand
TCTCTTCATGTAAGCTCATTTTTAGTTTAGGATAGGGTTTTTCCATCGTGAAATACTATTATCAGTAACCAGGTATTGGATGACACTACCATTCAGTTTACATCTCAGTAACTGTTTACTGAACATTGCTATCCATCCATGCAACCTCATTTTTTTAGTTTTAAGTTTCTACATCGTAAAAAATAAAATATTACTATCACCAGCCATGTATCGGTAGCTCAACCATTCAGTTTACAGCTCAGTAACTGTTTACTGAACATAGACATCCCTCCATGCGATCTCATTTTTTAGTTTAAAGTTTCTACATCGTAAAAAATAAAATATTACTATCACAATCCATGTATTGGGTGGTCACCCATCAGTTTACATCTCAGTAACAGTTTACTGAACATAGATATCCCTCCATGTGACCTCATTTTTAGTTTAAAGTTTCTCCATCGTAAATAAATATAAAATATTACTATCACCAGCCATGTATTGGGTGGGTCAACCATCCAGTTTACATCTCAGTAACAGTTTACTGAACATAGATATCCCTCCATGTGACCTCATTTTTAGTTTAAAGTTTCTCCATCGTAAATAAAAATAAAATATTACTATCACAAACCTTGTATTGGCCAGCTCCGGCATTCAGTTTACAACTCAGTAAGTGTTTACTGAATGCAAATCGCTACATGCGTGCTCATTTAGTTTAAAGTTTCTCAATCTTAAAATATTACTATCATCATCAACCATACTATCATCAACATCGTATTGGGCTGTCGGACATTCAGTTATCCACTCGGTGAGTGTTTACTGAACGTCGAAATCATTTCCTGTGCGCCCATTTTTTACTTGAACCCGTCTCCACTCCAAACCAGTCAGGACCTGCGGTCCTGTCTCGGACCGCAGGTCCGGTTTGGACCATTAATCTGGTCACAACACAGGCTGGATAAATGACACCATCATCCGCATCTGGTTGAGCCAGTACTGCACTAGGGTTAGTATACAAAACAGGACAATCGGTCCCACTAACTTGACACTTGTCAAATCATTACCTACAATGATATTAATCCCAGGAATGGGCAACTGCTCACTGACTGCTACAGTGCACCAACCCGGTGTAATAGAAAAATTCAAGTTAACCTTAATTAATGGTAAACGCTGGATATGCCCTCCAAGTCCCTGCAATAACACTACCTCTCCAGTGTCTTCTGTGCTAACATCAGTAAGAACACGGCGAGAAATAAAAGACTGGGAAGCACCAGTGTCCCTTAACAACTGAACTGGTTTCCAGGTTCCACTAGTACATAATAAGGTACCCGAATGTAGGTATGGTTCAAAATTAGTCATCCACTTGGACATGACTGGAGCAACATTGGCATTAAAGGTTTGCAAACCCCTACTCATAATCAGACCAGTTGGTCTCAACTCAGGGTGCAAGGCATAACAGGAATTTACCACATGACCTCTTCTCCTGCAATGCGTGCAATATCTGTCAGTGGTCGTAACAACCGAACCAACTGCAGGTTTAATTATTACATTACTTGAGGATGACAACCCTGTCTGTTATTTCTCAGATTTAGGCTTTACAGGAGAAGGGTTAAGGGGAGAAGGTGAGGTAGCTGGTCGGGTCTGGAATATATGATTTTTAGGAGCATAATGGTTAGTTTTAGCATTAAAATGATTAATTGGTGCTCTAAAAGGCACTTTAGTAAGTAATTCATGCTCATCAGCTAGCTTGGCTAGTTTTATAAGATCAGTGGTTTGTTTATTTTCAGCCATAAACAAAGCTAATTTCTCTGGTAGACATCCCACTACTTCCTCAGTTACTATGAGGTCTCTCAAAGTCTCCAACTCTGTAATATTAAGTGCTTTAATCCATGTCAAAGTGATTTAATTTTACCCTTACAAAGTCAGAAATAGTCTGGTCATGTGCTCTTTTTAAACTTCTGAATTTTTGTCATCACAGAGTACCTAGGAAGGCAATTGCTATTAATAATTAACACTGTCAATTGTACAAACATTACAGGGAATTAATCTTTCATCTCCCAGACAGTGGCCCTCATTTGTTATAACCCTTGAGACGTAGTACTGTTCTTTTCCCGCAGTTTTCAATATATATTATATCGGTCTGGCCAACAGGTGTCATGGGGTACAGAAATAACACTGCATAAATTGGGAAAACAATGTATCTACGCTAAGGGTGACAAACATAACAATTAAATGGTAAATATAATAGCCAGAAATATTCTTTAGCATGCAATAATATAAATAAAAATCCTCATTGAGCAATGACCAATATCACCAGCACATGAATTAATCAATGAGATAATGCACAATCATCTAACCAGAGAATTAACCGAGTATCTAGCTAAAATAACAGTAACCACTGACTTAACTTAAAAACATGTCTCCTCTCGACCAATGCTGCCACGCCTCTGCCCAAGCGTCTGTTCCCAGGGCAGGCGTCCTACCACAATATCAACTAAACATCCACATAAATTATTGTGGAAATTCAACTAACAAAATGTAGTACTAATATTCAAATCATTATTATTCTTAATAGTATTAAATACTGTTACATTGCTCAATATAATTTACTGGCAAACAATAATAAGAATTAATCAAGGTTGAACTATAACCACTCGCTTGACATCAAGTTCCCACACTGGCCACATCCAAATATGGTCATCCCCCCCACACGGAGAAACCAACATGAAAATACTTACACAAAAAAGCCTCATACAATATAATGGAACTCAGGCACACTACAGCCTGCTACACTAATTAACATACCATATTCTATCATCATACAACTGGATACTATATTAATTATAGAACAAGACAATAAAGTATATAAGCATCAGGAGTAATGTTAGAATCCTAGTAAGATTCGTAACAGTCCCCACATCTCAACCGTCAATCATCTGGTGAACAGATTCCTGAACTAATTTTGCAGATAGATTAGTGCTGTGGACGCGTCCTTCAGGGCCAGATGGTAGAGGTCTGGAGTATCTTGAGGTTATCTTGAGATGATTTCGGGGCTTTAGTGTCCCCGCGGTCCGGTCCTCGACCAGGCCTCCACCCCCAGGAAGCAGCCCGTGATAGCTGACTAACACCCAGGTACCTATTTTACTGCTAGGTAACAGGGGCATAGGGTGAAACAAACTCTGCCCATTGTTTCTCGCCGGCGCCCGGAATCAAAACCGGGACCACAGGATCACAAGTCCAGCGTGCCGTCCGCTCGGCCGACCGGCTCCCTAGTAATATTAGTGCTGTGGACGGGTCCTTCAGGGTCAGATGGTAAAGGTCTGGAGTAATATTAATGCTGTGGACGGGTCCTTCAGGGCCAGATGGTAAAGGTCTGGAGTAATATTAATGCTGTGGACGGGTCCTTCAGGGCCAGATGGTAAAGGTCTGGAGTAATATTAATGCTGTGGACGGGTCCTTCAGGGCCAGATGGTAGAGGTGTGGAGTAATATTAGTGCTGTGGACGGGTCCTTCAGGGCCAGATGGTAGAGGTCTGGAGTAATATTAGTGCTGTGGACGGGTCCTTCAGGGTCAGATGGTAGAGGTCTGGAGTAATATTAGTGCTGTGGACGGGTCCTTCAGGGCCAGATGGTAGAGGTCTGGAGTAATATTAGTGCTGTGGACGGGTCCTTCAGGGCCAGATGGTAGAGGTCTGGAGTAATATTAGTGCTGTGGACGGGTCCTTCAGGGCCCGATGGTAGAGGTCTGGTGTAATATTAGTGCTGTGGACGGGTCCTTCAGGGTCAGATGGTAGAGGTCTGGAGTAATATTAGTGCTGTGGACGGGTCCTTCAGGGCCAGATGGTAGAGGTCTGGAGTAATATTAGTGCTGTGGACGGGTCCTTCAGGGCCAGATGGTAGAGGTCTGGAGTAATATTAGTGCTGTGGACGGGTCCTTCAGGGCCAGATGGTAGAGGTCTGTGTTATGACCCATGTCCTCTGGGTATGTTTCTCTGCTGTTGCAGTTGTGAAATAGATATAAATGCGGCCTTGCCAACTACAATTGTCTAGGGATAAAAACAAAGTGAACCGCTTAATATGCAAAGCAATATACTTAAAGTAAGGGTAACAAAGTAACATATAAATGAAATACAGGCAGCCAGAAATATTATTGAACCAGATTCAAATAGCACAATATAATTATATATAAGCACTGATCACTATTTTAAAAACTTAAATGAATAGATGGATACACTTAATATAATTCTGCCAGATACATAGCTATGTTCATTAAGCAAAAACATGCTGAACAAACTTATCTACTAAATCACAGATCCTCTCCAGTCAGCTCCACCCACTCGACTGACTCGGCTAGAGCATGCACGGCTTAGCGACTACACATTACCAACTAAGGTACACATGAAATCTCTAGATACTCTGCTGTCTGAGAGTAATGCTCATGAACATATTTGTAAATACACTAATATACATTTAACACTAATAAGATGTTAATAAAATAAATGTACATACAATAACTTGAATAATTATAGGAGTGAATCAGTGACACTTTGTTGGGTACACTACACGCATCATTGGAACATCCCAAATATGGTCATCCCTACATGAGACACCACGGTCTCTCACCCACTTCAATTAAGATACAATAGCATTAGCAAAATATCTCATACAAGCACACTACAGTATGCTACAATTAACTCAAACATATATATTAGAAAACAAATGGATAAAATGTTTAATTTCAAATAACTGAACATATATGTTTATCATGATAATTGTTTGAATCAAGTATTATGGGATTCGTAACATCCCTCCCCGTCCTTAAAGAAAAATGAAATTAAGTGAAGGTTATTTTCATTTATTGATTACATGAGAGTACAGTACTGAGTAATCCAACAACACAAAATGAATGTATTAAACAATCAATTCATTTAAACACATGAAATAACCAAAAGATAAAGATATAGAACAATTCTATATCAATTGTTATCATGATATATTAACAATCCTACTATATAGAACAATTCACATTACGGCACTACAATGGGGGAATCCACTGGATAAGGCATCAGCAATGACATTTTGCCTTCCTGGGATATGTCTAATTACTGTGTTGAACTCTTGTAAAATCAAGGACAACCTAAGAATTCTTTGGTTCTTAAATTTCATGGAATTAATGAATGTTAGGGGATTATGATCTGGGTATTTGACAACTTCATTATCTGACAGTTATGTTTCAAACTTCTTAACAACCAAAATCAAACAAAGAGCTTCCTTCTCCACCACAGAATAATTTGTCTGTGCCTTATCAAATACGAGAAAAATAGTATACAGGGTGCTGCTCTAAGTCATCTGGTCCTACTTGGAAAAGAACCGCACCTGCTCCTAGATCCCAAGCCTCTATATGCATTACAAATGGCTTGTCAAATTGTGGACTGGCTAATACAGGTGACGTTGAGAGAATTCCTTTCAACTTTTGAAGAGTTCTGACACTCCTGTGTTCACTTGAACTTTACCTGTTTTCTAAGAAGATTAGTTATAGGTGCAGCCACAATTGAAAAATTCTTACAATAACTTCTATAATATGCACTCATCCCAATAAACCTCTGCACAGATTTCTTGCTCGTTAGTACTGGGTGATCCACGATTGCCTGGATCTTGTCTTGCAACGGGACTATCTTACTTTGTCAGACCTCATGACCAAAGTAAATTATCGTTCCCTGAGCCCAGCTACATCAAGGTGCTGTATACAATGTTATGATATATAAAATGAAAAAAAGGTATTGCATAGTGTTCTCTAGGTGATGTGTCAATGTTCAAAAGGCTCTGATTCCAATGTTCTCATGGTGCTGTATACAATGCACTCAAGGTGCTATATTCAGTGTTCTCAAGGTACTGTATACAGTGTTCTCATGGTGTTCTATACAGTGTTCTCGTGGTGCTGTATACAATGTTCTCATAATGTTGTATACAATGTTCTCAAGGTGCCGTATACATTTATCTCACCATTCTGTATAGAATGTTCTCGGGGTGCTGTATATAATGTTCTCATAGTTCTGTATACAATGTTCTCAACGTGCTGTATACAATATTTTAATGGGGCTGCATACAGTTTTCTCAAGGTCTTTTATTCAATGTTCTCAAGTTGCTGTATACAATGTTCTCATGGGTCGGTATATGGTGTTTTCAAGGTGTTGAATACAATGTTTTCAAGGTGTTGAATACAATGTTTTCAAGGTGTTGAATACAATGTTCTCAAGGTGGTGTATACAATGTTCTGAAAGTGCTGTATACAGTGTTGTCAAGGTGCAGTATACAGTATTGTCAAGGTGCAGTATACAACGATCTCAAGGTGTTGTATACAGTGTTTTAAGGTGGTGTATACAATATTCTCAAGATACTGCATACAATTTTCTGAAAGTATTGTTTACATTGTTCTCAATGTGCTTTTAGAATGTTTTCATAGTGCTGTATACAATGTTCTCATGGAGCTGTTGTTATGACCCCATGTAGCCTGGGTAGAACGAGTCTACCTTGGGAGAGTTATTCTGCCGTCTGGATCTGATTGAGATGTCAGAGGAAAGATGTATATATTGTGACGGTAACGCGTTGGTGTTCGGCTGTTCAAAGCTAGGGGTATGGCCTCGTCACATAGTATTAAAAAAAAATAGAAAATCTGGAACTTCGTCTGTGGTAAGGTAAGGAGAAGACACACAAAACACAAGTAAATTTTAACAATGGAATTTTAATTACGTTAAAGAAATAAAACATGAATAAAATGGACAAACAAATTCGTATAATAAAATCAATCAATCAAAATAATAAGAATAATTAAATGACACAATGAAAAGTTACGTTAAGACAAAATAACAAGAAGTGCAATATTCAAGTATATGAAAGGTGCTGGAATATTGGCTTTAAGCTATCACCTCTCTCAGTATACGTACGCTAAAGCTTACGTCTAGCAGGGAGAAGTGTTAACTGTGAAAGCACGGAATATTCTGAGGTCTGAGGTCGTGGCGGCCCCAGACATCAAGTAGTATGGGGGGGTGGAGTGCAGTTGCAGCCCGACCGGCGACCAATCAGAGGAGCCGGCAGCAAGACGGGTAGTTTGGCGGTTTGAGTCTGAGCAGGTGTTCCTGGCTGCATACGTTTTGCGCTCTGGCAAACCTTGCTGGTGTTGTTGTCGTTGTTGGACATTTCTTCCATAGTAGTTATATATATTTGTTGTGACGTATTTTTGGAGGGAAGAGCAGGCTCAATCTCTTGAAGGAGATTATCGTCACAATATTAAATATATAATAAACATCAGTGAATAATTTAAGAATATGAGCAGCGGACGAACATTTCAATGTGACATGAAATGAGATGTCAATACTTCGGTGACGTGACGTGACGCTAGCCGGATGTCGTGACCTCACTTGAGCTACGGCAGTCGTCAGAGATCGTTGTACTTCGTTGATCGTCTTGAAGGAGGTAGAATATAGTTCCCTGTGTCAGGGCTGGAGTGATGGTTACTTGTTTGCAAGAGTGATGAAGCTGTTGGGGATTTAGTACACCATTTTTCTGTGATTTTGATATATTAGAGGCAACCTGGAAGTGTGTGATGGTCGCGCCTTTGTGGAACTCTAATTCTGTTGCTTCTTCAAGAGGAAGGAAGTAAGCAGGCGTTTCTGTTGTGGAGTCTGCTGGGCGACTCCGTGTACTCAAGTCAGGACTAGAAGAAGACTTGTAAAGCAATCTTAAAGCAACTTTTGTGGGCGGCCTGTGTGAGCGCCAGGGCCTGAGCGCCCCTACGTCATAGATCCCTGCGGTAAGCCTGTTTAATCGTTTGTTAGATTAGCTTCCAGTGTTTGATCGTGTGCCCAGCGATCATGGTGAACATACGTGTATATAGGATTGAAATTTTATTGAGTCATTGAGCTGAAATATGAAATTTAATTTTGGAGAACAAGCTGGAGGGAGGGCGGAGTGGTACATCTTCTCTCGAGAGAGATCAGTGGATGACTGAGGGGTGGAAGCCCCAAGCATCCCAACGGGAGAGGCTGCCCCCAGCGACGCGTCAAGATATGTTCCCAGGTGGACCCACCCACGATGGGGGAGGACCCCACCGCGGCGGTGCCTTAGTGTTTGAAAGGATGTCGGGTGGAGGAGTATATTTGATGTGACTATATTTATTTATGATTGGTCAGGAAAACACTTTATATTGGCATGGCGATGGATTTGTAGGTTTGTGTGGGAAAAGTTAGTGAAGGAACTTCGTACCAGAAGAGGAGTGTATGCTGAACTCCAAGTGTGAGCTGAAACTCATAGTGGGAGCTGAACTGCAAGGTGGAGTAGGACTTCCAGTGAGGAGTGAACTTCATGGACATAGTGAATCTTCAAGTAGTGTAGGGAGCTACATGTCTTTGTGCGAAGCCGTGTGAGAGAGCTTCACTGACATTCGAGGAAGACTTCAGATGCAGCAGACTGGAGGAATTACATGGAGTACCTAACATGATCTTGAGGACCCAGAGAGATGAATTTGATAGTAGATCTCGAGGAATAGAACAGAGAAGTGTTCGGACACAGTGAGGTTTAAGGGAGTGCTTGATTGTGTTTTGGCATGAAAGGCGCAGAGCAAGATTACAGGTTGATGTCTGTTTTATAGTAGGAGTTATACGAATATTTTTATACCCTGTATTTCAGCACAAAGCAGAGAAGCCGCCCATCTATCTTGAGATGATTTCGGGGCTTAGCGTCCCAGCAGCCCGGTCGTTGACCAGGCTTCTTTTATTTGGTACACATCCCCAGGAAACCGCCCGTAGCAGCTGTCTAGCTCCCATGTATCTATTTACTGCTAGGTGAACAGGTGCATCAGGGTGAAAGAAACTCTTCCCATTTGTTTCCGCCACCACCGCGGATCGAACCCGGAACCTTAGGACTACGAATCCCGAGCACTGTCCACTTAGCTGTCAGGCCCCTACTAGCTACATTACTTCATCAGGTGATAAATGTTTTTCTGTTTTAATAATTAGTGCACACATACATATGACTTTCATACACCATTAAGAAGCTGCTTATCACCCAAACTTGATCAAGATCATATTGTGATGTATATTCTTAAGCCTATGAAATAAAACAGGGTACAATACACCAATATTAAATAGTAAATACAAAAACAAGTACAGTACCATTCTGTATAATAATGTACAAAAGGATGTACTGTACTTTACTCCATTACAAAGAAAACGCCATGTAAGAGTTTGCTAACTTTAATACCGTAAGCCACTGAAATAAATATTTTTCTCATAAATCTAAAAAATATGCAAACTGTACTGTATAATTTTGTGTACAGTACCACTGTACTGTATAATTTTGTGTACAGTACCACTGTACTGTATAATTTTGTGTACAGTACCACTGTACTGTATAATTTTGTGTACAGTACCACTGTACTGTATAATTTTGTGTACAGTACCACTGTACTGTATAATTTTGTGTACAGTACCACTGTACCGTATAATTTTGTGTACAGTACCACTGTACTGTATAATTTTGTGTACAGTACCACTGTACTGGATAATTTTGTGTACAGTACCACTGTACTGTACCATGCCTTACTGTACTGTACTTCCAAAATTAAAACATGTTCACTTCATCACCATCATCCTGGGAGCAATGTTCATCGTAATCAATTCTTGGAAAAGTAATTGACATGCATAGGGACATAGGGAAGACGCATCTGGGATATCTGAGTTTTATTGCGGCATCCCTTACATTCAAAGGCATTGTTGCGTACAGTAGCAATAAGATCACACAAGTTGCACACATGAACAGAATATGGGTCACTGACTTCAGACAAACGCACACGGAGAAACTGTGCGGTGCCATGAGCAATCTGGCAATCTTGTTCCATCTCACCGAATCGCAAGCTACCTTCCCTTGCACGACCTCCCATAGGCTACATAACCAAGACCTGCACAGGCCACCTTGCACGGGAAGGGATTTTATCATCTACCATATGCTTCAAACGATGATAATATGTAGGAGTCAGGAAAATCTGAGCATTCATCTTCCGTCCAGTGTGACCACAATACATAATCTCATTGCCTCTTAATTGGTAGCCATACCCTTGTAACAAATTGTATTTTTCTGTACATTCACGGCATCACTGAAGGGCGTAGCATCACCAATTTCACCCTTGTTGGCACCAAGCTTTCCTCGTAAAGCTTCAATTAAATGGCCAATTGTCATTCGGGAGAGAATGGCATGAGGATTAATAATGGTGTCAGGAGTTATACCTTCTGCTGTAAAAGGCATATCCTCCACCCTGTACTGAATACTACAGATACCTTTTTGTCCATGACGGGAGGCAAATTAATCACCAATCTGGGGAATGCGTACAGACCTTACACGAATCTTGATAAAATGATCACCATCTACGTTCACAGTCAGCATGACATGGTCCACAATGCCAGTTTCCGAGCCCCTCAAAAATACACTGGCATCTCTCTTCCTGAACCGTCTTGGATGACCATCTAATTCATCCTCATTTTCTGGCAGTGATGGTTTTGTCCAGTTACCCGTGGCCAGAGAATATCGCAGTCCATCAGAAATCAGCTTAGGCTTAACTGCAACATCCAACCTATACTCTTGACCTTTATCTAAGAGTTTCTGAGCGTGCATACGAACTTCTTTCATCAAGTTCCGGAATAATCCTCGGGAAAGTAAGGTCATGGGAGGACCGGCCAAATCCAGCCTCTTGTTTCCATAGTGATCATGATCATCTAGCTCTCGTCGACCTAAAGCGGCAAGCAAAAGCCAGTGAACCATGTACTCTAGAATGTTTGCCTTCTTTGTCTCACAAAAATCTGATACACCAACGTGAGGTAACATTTCTTTCTGCAAAATCTCACGGGCAAATTTATGCGCTTCTCTTTTGTTACACCAAGTCGAATACCGAGTAAACCAATAAAGTTCAATGCAACATTCTGCTCCTGAATTACAAAGGCTTCGTCCATAGATGGCTTTACCATTTCCATCATCTCAGGATCATCAAAATCATAGATGATATGTTCAAAAATATTTCGATCTGCTACAAAGCCCAAAGCACGAAACACAACAAAGAAAGCAGATTTATTAGCACTACTTCCACCCCTAGCCATCATGTTGATCCAAAGAGTGGGTACAGGTCGTGCAGAGTGCTCAATACACGAGCGGGTTTCGCACTTGTAAGCATATTTACTTTCCTTCATACTGGACACGTACACGGTGTTTGTCGCCATCTTCTCCTGGGTAATCAGCATTTTCTCTGAGCCGTTGATAATGAATTAAGGATCAAGAGGACATTCGTTAACCTCGTGAAGTTATACAAGAGTATAACATATATACTTGTGTATAACATAAAAGAAGTATGCATATTTAGGATGCAGTAGGTTGTGAACTGAGGAGTGAGCAGCAACCTAGTACGATTATAGGATGAAGACTAAAGGGGAATATTGGGCTGCTACCAACTGATAAGCAGCCTAAGGAGTTGCATAGTAATATAACTGCTCTTGTATATGTGTGTATTAAATGTCTCATATGTTGGCTGGTTTTATTTCTAGTTCTGGTGAGGCTTCCTGGCAAGTGAGAGAGAGAAAGACACGGCTATAACTTGGGTGATAGTGGACTATAACTAACTAAGGGGGATTGAGAGATCATCCCACAGTAAGGAGAGTGCTGGGAATCACGGCTTCTCGAGAGCGGGTGTGTACTCATGACAACTAGGCAGTGTGAGCCGAACCCCTGTATAAAGGTGCCGTTGAACCCCCTCTCCCTGAACCAGACGCTTACCACTGTGATCCCCCAAATAATTGCAAGCCCTCCAGTGTCCATTGCTGGTCGACTGACGGCAGCAGAAGTGAGGCTGTCGTGGTCGGTCATTTATCTGTCAGGGCGTGGTTGGGTTTCTCTGTTCGACGATAAGATATTATCAGGAGGGGTCAAATAGCCAAGATTCATTATATAAAACACCCAACACCCCCCACACGCTCTGATACTGAACAAAAAGTTATCGTGGTGCACTAAACAATGCTCTCAAGATATTACATCCAATGATTTCATGGTACTGTATAATTTGTTTTAATAGTGTTGTATACAATGTTCTTAATTTAAGGTGGTGTATGCAGTGTCCTCGTGGAGCTGTATACAGTTTTTCCAATGTGCTGTATACAATGTTTTCAAGGTGATGTACACAATATTCTCAAAGTGCTGAATACAATGTTGTCAGGGTGCTGTATATAATTCTCAAGGTGCAGGATACAATGTTCTCAAAGTGATGGATGAAATGTTCTCATGGAGCTGTGTACAATGTTAACAAGGTGTTGAGCACAGTGTTCCTAAGGTGCTGAACACAGAATTCATAAGGTGCTGTGTGCAATGTTCTGAAGGTGCTGAACACAGTGTTCTCAAGGTGCTGTGTACAATGTTCTCAATGCGCTGTATTCAGTGATCTCAATGAGCTGTACTATTTTTTTTTGAGATATATACAAGAGTTGTTACATTCTTGTACAGCCACTAGTATGCGTAGCGTTTCGGGCAGGTCCTTGGAATACGATCCCCGCTGCGAAGAATCGTTGTTACAACCAAGTACCCATTTTACTGTTGAGTTAAACAGAGGCTACAGTTAAGGATTTGCGCCCAGTAAATCCTCCCCGGCCAGGATACGATATTTATATTTATACAGGTCAGGATATATATATTACAGGATATTTAATGTTCTCAAGGTGCTGTATATTATATTCTCAACGTGCGGTACATAATGTTCTCAAGATCCTGTATACAATATTCTTAAGATGTTATATACAATGTTCTCAAGGCTCTATATAAAATATGTTCTCAAGGTGCTGTATACAATGTAATCAAAGTGCTGTATACAATATTCTCAAGGTGCTGTATACAATGTTTTTAAGGTGCTGTATACAATTTTTCAAGGAGCAAGATACAATGTTTTCATAATGTTGTATGCAATATTCTCAGGGTTATGAATATAATGTTTTTAAAGTGCTGAATATAACATTCTCAAGGTGGATAATACAATGTTCTCAGGGTGCTGTATACACTGTTCTCAAGGAGCTGAATATAATGTTCTCAACGTGGAGAATACAATGTTCCCATAATGCTAAGTACAATGTTCTCATAGAGATGAATACATCGTTCCTAAGGCGCATACAATGTTAGCATTGTGGAGAATACAATGTTCTCATTGTGCTGGTATTCGGTGTTCTCATAAAGTTGTATAAAACGTTCAATATTAATACAATAATAACACCTGAATACAAGGTGTTGTATACAATAGTGCTGTATACAATGTTCTCAAGGTCATGAATACAATGTTTCAAGGTTCTACATACATTGTTCTCAAGGAACCGTATGCAATAGTCTCAAAGTGCTGTTTTAAAGAGTTCTCAAGGTTCTGTATACAGAGTTCTCAAGGTGTTCTATAGAATGTTCACAAGGTGTTCTATACAACGTTCTCAAGGCAGCATCACCTACCACGACAGCATCATTCTATACATCCTAAGGGGGATGTATAGAATGTTCATAAGGTATTGTATACAATGTTCTCAAGGTACTGTATGCAATGTTCTCAAGGTGCTGTATTGAATGTTCCCAAGGTGTTGAATACAATGTTCTAAAGGTGCTGTATACAATGTTCTAAAGGTGCTGTATACAATGGTCTAAAGGTGCTGTATACAGTTTGCTCTAGGTACTGAATACAATGTTCCAAAGGTGCTGAGTATATTGTTCCCAAAAATGGAGAATACAATGTTCTCATGGTGCTGTATACAATGTTTTAATAGAGTTTAGTTCCTACGGTGATGTATACTTCGTTCCTAAGGTGATATATACAATGTTCTCATGGTGAAGAATACAATGTTCTCAAGGTGTTGATACAATGTTCACAAAGTGCTGTATACAGAGTTCTCAAGGTTCTGTATACAATGTTCCCAAGGTGCTGTATACAATGTTCTCAAAGTGCTGTATACAGAATTCTCAAGGTACTGTGTACAATGGTCTCAAGATGCTGTATACAATGTTCTCCAGGTGGGTGCTGAATTCATTGTTCTCAAGGTGACTTAAACAATGTTCTCAAGGTGCTGTATAAAATGTTCTCAAGATGCTGTATACAATGTTCTTAAGGTGCTGTGTACAGAGATCATCAGGTTCTGTATACGATGATCTCAGGTTTTTGCATACATTTCCTTTCAAGGTGCCCTATGCAATGTTATCATGAGGTTATCTTGAGATGGTTTCGGAGCTTTACTGTCCCCACGGCCCGGTCCTCGACCAGGCCTCCACCCCCAGGAAGCAGCCCGTGACAGCTGACTAACACCCAGGTACCTATTTTACTGCTAGGTAACAGTGGTATAGGGTGAAAGAAACTCTGCTTATTGTTACTCGCCGGCGCCCGGGATCGAACCCGGGACCACAAGATCACAAGTCCAGTGTGCTGTCCGTTCGGCCGACCGGCTCCCATAGGTGCTGTATACAGGGTTCTTAAGGTTCTCTAAATTATGATCTCTAAATGCTATATACAATGTTCTCAGTTTTCTGTATACAATGTTGTCAATGTGCTGAATACAATGATTTCAACGTTTTGTAAGCAACGTTCTCAACATGCTGTATATACTGTTCTCATGGTGATGTAAATAATTTTTTTAGGCTGTGAACACAATGTTTTCATTGCGCTGTATAAAAAGTTCTCATGAAGCTGTATTCAATGTTCTCAAGGTGCTGTGTACAATGTTCTCAAGGTCCTGTATATAGAGTTCTTATGGTTCTGTATACAATGTTCTGAAGGCACTGTATAGAATGTTCTGAAGGGGCTGTCTACAATGTTCTAAAGAGGCTTTATACGTTATTCTCAAGGTACTGTATACAATGTTCTCAAGGTTGGGTATGCAATGTTCTCAAGTTGCTGTATTTAGAGTTCTCAAGTTGCTGTATTTAGAGTTCTCAAGGTTCTGTATACAATGATCTCAAGGATCTGCATACATTGTTCTCAAGATGCCGTATGCAATGTTCTTAGGGTGATGTATACAAATTTCTCAAGGTTCTGTATGCAATGTTCTCAAGGTGCTGAATAGAATATTCTCAAGGTGTCGAATACAAAGTTCTCAAGGTGCTGTATACAATGTGCTCAATGTAGTGTATACAATGTTCTCAAGATACTGTATAGAATGTTTTCGTGGTGCTGAATACAATGTCCTCAATGTTCTGTATATTCTGTTCTCATGGTGCTTTGTACAATGTTCTCAAGGTGCAGTAAACAATGCTTTCAAGGTGCTGAATTCCACGTCCTCAACGTGCTGTATATACTGTTCTCATGGTGCTCTATACAATGTTCCCCAAGGTGGAGAAAAAAATGGTTTATGGTTTTGTATGCAATGTTCTCATAGAGTTAAATACATAGCTCCTAAGGCGCTGTATTCAATGTGCTCAACGTGCTTTATACAAAATTCTTATGTTGCTGTATACAGCGTTCTACTGGCTCTATATACAACGTTCTCAAGGTTCTGCATACATAGTTCTCAAGGCTCTGAATAGAATGTTCTCAAGATGTTGTATAGAATGTTCTCAATGAATTGAATACAATGTTCTTAAGATGCTGTTTATTCAATGTTCTCAAGGTGCTGTATACAATGTTCTCAAGGTGCAGTTTACAATGTTTTCAAGGAGCTGTATGATATTCTCTCAGGGTGCTGTATACAATGTTCCCCAAGGTGCTAAAATATAATGTTCTAAAGGTGCGGTATACAGTTTGCTCAAGATGCTGAATACAATGTTCTCAAGGTGCTGAGTATATTGTGTTGAAAAGTGGAGTATACAATGTTCTCATGGTGCTGTATACAATGTTCTCATGGTGCTGTATACAATGTTCTCATGGTGCTGTATACAATGTTTTGAATGTACCGTTTACAATGTTTTCAAAGTGCTGAATACAATGTTCTCAATGTTCTGTACAAAATATTCTCATGGTGCTGTATACAATGTTTTCAAGTGGCAGTATATAATGCTTTTAAGGTGCTGAATTCAATGTTCTCAATATGCTGTATACAAACCTCTCAACATGCTGAATATACTGTTCTCATGTGCTGTAAACAATTTTTTCAGGCTGTGTATACAACGTTTTCATTGCGCTGTATACAAAGTTCTCATGGAGCTGTTTACAATGTTCTAAAGGTGCTGTTTACAATGTTCTCAAGGTGCTGTATATAATATACTCAAGGTTCGGCAAACATTGTTCTCAAGGTGCCGTATGGCATGTTCTCAAGGTGTTGTATACAATGTTTTTTAGGTGCTGTATAAAATGTACTCAAAGTATTCTCTGCAATGTTTTCAAGATTCTCTATACAATGTTCTCAAGGTGATGAATATAATTTTTTCAAGTTGGAGATTACATTATTCTTATGGTGCTAAATAGAATGTTCTCATAGAGTTCAAAGAATCGTTCCTAAGGGGGATGTATACAATGTTCTCATGGTGGAGAATACAATGTTCTCATTGTGCTGTATTCAATGTTCTCATAGATTTGTATACAACGTTCGTAAGGTGCTGAAAACAATATTCTCATGGTGCTGTATACAATGTTGTCAATGTGCTGTATACAATGTTGTCAATGTGCTGTATACAATGTTCTCAAGGTGTTGAAAACAATGTTCTCAATTTGTTGTATACAATGTTCTCAAGGTGCTATATACTATGTTCACAAGGTTCTGTATTCAATGATCTCAAGGTGTTGTATAGAATGTTCTAAACGGTTGTATACAATGTTCTCAATGAACCATATGCAATGTTTTTAGGATACTGGATACAATGTTCTCAAGTTGATGTATACAATGTTCTCTAGGTTCTGTATACAATGTTCTTAAGGTGCTGTATAGAATGCTCTCAAGGTGTTGTATGCAATGTTCTCAAGGTGCTGTCTACAATGTCTCCAAGGTTCTGTATACTGCACTGTATAGAATGCTCCCAAGGTGTTGTATACAATGTTCACAAGGTGCTTTATACAATGTTCTCAAGTTGCAGTACACAATGCTTTCAACGTGATGTATACAATATTCGGAAGGTGCTGTAAACAATGCTTTCAACGTGATGTATACAATATTCGGAAGGTGCTGTAAACAATGTTCTCATTGTGCTGTATACAGAGTTCACCAGGATCTGTATACGATGTTCACATCGTTTTGCATACATTGTTCTCAAGGTGCCGTATGTAATGTTCTACAGGTGCTGTATACAGAGTTCTCAAGGTGCTATATACAATGTTCCCAAGGTGCCGTATACAATGTTCTCAATGTACTGAATGCAATGTTCTCAAAGATCTGCGTATATTGTTCTTAAGGTGCCGTATGTAATAATCTCAAAGTGCTGTATACAAAGTCCTCAAGGTTCTGTATATAGTGTTCTCAAGGTGATGTATATAATGTTCTCAAGGTGATGTATATAATGTTATCGAGGTGCAGTATACAATGCTTTCAAGATTCTGAATTCAATGTTTTGAAGGTGCTGAATACAACGTTCTCAACGTGCTGTATATACTGTTCTCATGGTGCTGTACAATTTTATCAGGGTGTGTGTATACAATGTTTTCATTGCACTATATGCAATAATTTCATGGAGCTGTATATAATGTTCTCAAGGTGCTGATCACAATGTTCTCAAGATGCTGTTTACAATGTTCTCAAGGTGTTGTATACAATGTCCTCAGGGTGTTGTATGCATTGTCCTCTAGGTGCTGTATACAGAGTTCGCAAGGTACTGTATACAACGTTCTTAAGGTGCTGTATAAAATGTTCTCAAGGTTCTGTCTATAATGTTCTCTAGGTGCTGTATACAATGTTCACCATGTTCTGTACAATGTTCTCAAGGTGCTGAATATAATGTTCTCAAGGTGGAGAATGCAATGTTCTCATGGTGCTGTATACAATGTTCTCATAGAGTTCAATACATCGTTCCTAAGGTGATATATACAATGTTCTCATGGTGGAGAATAAAATGTTCTCATTGTGCTGTATTCAATGTTCTCATTGAGTTGTATACAAAGTTCTTAAGTGGGCTTAACACCAAAAAAAGCAATAAATGAAAACTGGTTCGATTTTCAGCAATTTTTTCGGGTAGTTGTATATGAAATGGGCTTCAACTGGTCCAAGTCGCAATATCGTAGCATAAATAGGAAGGGAGAAACAAATATTGAATTATATGTCAAAAAATTTCAAAAATGTTCAAAAGTTAACATCAAACACAAGTGTCAACTGAAATCATGTCTTTGACTCTGAGCTATCACAATAGCTTATAATAAAGTATTTTAATATTTAGTTTTATGCCATTTTTTTCCACAAAAGCTAAAATTTAAAAAAAAAATTATTCCCAAATTTTTTCTCATATTTTTTATCTGCCGATTTGCTTGAAACTTATACACCTTACAAAACGTAAGCCTATCTGTAAGGGTGCCAATTTGATGTCAACTTTAACCACACAATTTTCTCAGGTGGCAGAATCTTTGACCTCATTTATTGTCAAGTAACATAAAATTGTTCCCTTCTTTTTTTCAATTTACATGAAATTTACACCTTATATGTAGAATTTACATCACAACACTCTATATTACACATTTTTTTTCTAAGTTCATTTATTGATTTTATAAATATTTGCAAACATGATATAATGGCATATATTTTTGGAGAAATTTGACTACTTGTATTAGTAAAACTAAACATAATTTGGTTAATCCTTCTGATGCAAATCCTTTGATATATGCTAATGTGATAGATGAGCGTCATAAAAATGATTTCATTTCAAACTTGCGGTTTTAGATCCTTATTGAAAATGTCTAAAACTCATTGCAAAAAAATATATTCTCCCTTTCTATTTAGGCTGCGACACTGAAACTTGGATCAACTGCCGCCCTTTTCATATACAACTAGGTAAAAAAGATTGTTCTTGAGGTGTTGTATAGAATGTTCTCAAGGTGTTGTATACAATGTTCGCAAGGTGCTGTATACAATGTTCTCAGGAGGCAGAATACAATGATCTCAAGGTTCTGCTTATATTTTTCTCAAGGTGCCGTATGCAATGTTCTCATGGTATTGAATAGAATGTTTTTAATATGTTGAATACAATGTTCTCAAGGTGCTGCATGCAATGTTGCCAAGGTGCGGTATACAATGTCTTCTTGGAGATGTATACAATGTTCTCAAGGTGCTGTACAAAATGTTTTCAAGATGCTGTATGCAATCTTCTCATGGTGCTGTTTACAATGTTCTCAAAGTGCCGCTTACAATGTTCTCAAGGTGCTGTATACAAAGTTCTTATGGTTCACAATACAATGTTCTCAACGTGCTTCTTGAGGTTATCTTGAGATGATTTCGGGGCTTTATTTTCCCCGCGGCCCGGTCCTCGACCATCCCTCCACCCCCAGGAAGCAGCTCGTGACAGCTGACTGACACCCAGGTACCTATTTTAGTGCTAGGTAACAGGGCATAGGGTGAAAGAAACTCTGCCCATTATTTCTTTCCGGCGCCCGGGATCGAACCCGGGACAACAGGATCATAAGTCCAGTGTGCTGTCCGCTCGGCCGACCGGCTCTCTCGGCCGATCGTGCTGTATACAACGCTCTCAAGGTATTGTATGCAATGTTCTCTTTGTTCTGTATATAGTGTTCTTAAGGTGCTGTATACAAAGTTCTCAATGTATATAATGATCTAATGTATAATAATGATTATAATGATCTAATGTATAATAATGATTATAATGATCTAATGTATAATAATGATTATAATGATCTAATGTATAATAATGATTATAATGATATAATGTATACAAAGTATATAATGATCTTTTAATTCTTAATACAATGTTTTCAATGTTTTCTGTAAACAAATTTCTTGTTTGAGCTGAATAAAATGTTTTCAAGTTGCTGAATTCAGTGTTCTCACGGTCCTTTATTAAATGTTATCATAGTGCTCTATACAATTTTCTGAAGGTGCTGTAAACAAAGTTTTGATGTTTTAAATTATAAGGTTCTCATGGTGCTATATAAAATGTTCTCAAAGTGATGGATAGAATGTTCTCAAAGCGCTGAATACAATGTTCTCAAAGTGCTGTATACAATGTTCTCATGGTGCTGTATTCAAGGTTCTCATGGTGCTGTATATAAAGTTCTCAAAGTACTGTATACAATGTTCTCAAGGTGTTCTATATAATGTTCTCAAAGTGTTGTATACAATGTCCTCAAGGTGCCGGACACAATGTTCTGATGGTGCTGTATACAAAGTCCTCAAGGTGCTGTATACAAAATTTTGAAGATGCTGAATACAGTAATACCTGTTTGATACCTGCTAGATTGGGTTCTGGGAGTTCTTCTACTCCCCAAGCCCGGCCCGTTGCCATGCTTGTCTTGTGAAAGTTTGGTCCACTGGGCTGTTGCTTGGAGCGGCCCGCAGGTCTACCAGGCTGTTGCTTGGAGCGGCCCGCAGGCCCACATATCCACCACAGCCCGGGTGGTCCGGCACTCCTTGAAGAAAACTATCAACTTTTCTCTTGAAGATGTCCACTGTTGTTCCGGCAATATTTCTTATGCTTGCAGGGAGGATGTTAAACAACCTTGAACCTCTGATGTTTATACAGTGTTCTCTGATTGTGCCTATGGCACCCTTGTTCTTCACTGGTTCTCTTCTGCATTTTCTTTCATATCGTTCACTTCAGTACGTTGTGTTCGTACGGGGTAGTGTTCTCCAGGTGCTGTATACAATGTTTGGAAGGTGCTGTACAGTGTTCTCAAGGTGTTGTACACAATGTTTTGAAGGTGTTGTATACAGTGTTTTCAAGGTGTTGTATACAATGTTTTGAAGGTGCTGTATACAGTGTTCTCAAGGTGTTGTATACAATGTTCTCATGGTGCTGTATTTTTTTCTTCATTGTCTCTGATCTTTGACTTTTACTCGTTTGTCATTGACGGATTTTTACTATAAATATTTAGATATACCATGTCTCTTGAAAAAATATTATATACTTTTTATATAATCTTTTAGTGTGAGATTCTTGTGGTCAATAGACCAAAATAATATCTACAACTTTCAATGTATCATTAAGCTTAACCTCACCAGGTTACAACTGGGTGTCATTCAGGCCGCAGGTTTTAGTGTCATGTAAAAAACTAACAGTGTCCTTCACATTATTTTCAATGTTAATATTATGATTATTTCTTAAGTTTTGCACAAAGTAAATTAAATATAATATTTAATAGAATGAAGATTAGATATTAAAACTAAGTTGTATAAAATAAGGGTTAAAAAGAGCGTGTGTGTGTGCGTGTGTGGAGTCGCGAACCACGACCCGCAAGGCGGCAGTGGTTCACCCTCACACTCGACCACCCTGCTCTGACCTCATAATATTCAACACTTATATTTATCATAAATGTGTTCACATTATTATTGTACTCACCAAGCAGTACTCACCTAGTTGTGCTTGCGGGAGTTGAGCTATGGCTCTTTCGTCCCACCTCTCACCGTCAATCTACTGTTGTACAGATTTGTGAGCTTCTCAACCTCCATCATATTTACGTTTGAAACCATGTATGGAGTCATAGTGATCCAGCACATCACTTCCTAGTGCATTCCATTTACTTTCTATTCTGACATTTAAAAAGATTAAGATGATCTTTCTAATGTCTCTGTGGTTCATTTGGGTATTCAGCTTCCGCCTGTGTCCACTTGTGCGTGTACCACCCATGTTAAATAATCGATCCTTGTCTACCCTCTATATTCCATTGAGAATTTTGTATGTGGTGATCATGTCTCTCTAAGCTCTTCTGTTTTCCTGCGCCGCGAGGTGCAGTTCACGCAGCCTTTCCTCATAACTCATGCCTCTTTGTTCTCGGACTATCCAAGTGGCATACCTCTGAACTTTTCCCAGCTCCGGCTTGTACTCACTTAGTTGTGCTTGCGGGGGTGCTTTTGGTGTTTGACAATGTATGGACTCCATGCTGGGGCCCGCATACTCCAGGATTGGCCTTACAAATGTGATATACAAGGTTCTGAAGGATTTATTTCACAGGTTTCTGAAGGTCGTTTCGATGTTAGCCAGCCTCGCATACGCCGCCGATGTTATTATTTTGATGTGGGCTTCATGAAACAGGTTTGGCTGTATACAATGTTCTCATGGTGCTTTATACAATGTTCTTAAAGTGATTTATTCAATGTTCTCAACGTGCTATATTCAATGTCTCAAGGTCCTGTATACAATGATTTCATGGCGCTGAATACAATGTTCTCATGGTGATGAATACAATGCTCTCATAGATGTGTATGCATTGTTCTGAAGGTGCTGTATACAATATTCTCAAGGTGCTGTATACAATATTCTCAAGGTGCTGTATTCAGTGTTCTCTAAGTGCTGGATACAATGTTCTTAAAGTGATACAAAACATTTGGGTATGTTTGGTGAAAATTGTCTTAAATTAGGTTGAACTTAGGTGGGACAGCATAAATTTCGTCAACTTTAATCAAATCTAGCTTAGAATGTGCTAGGTCAGGTTAGGTAAGGTTATGTAGCGGTGGATGGAATAAGTGAAAATGTGGATAAAAGTGGGTTTTAGCCATGCTATGATACAAAACATTTGGTTATATTTGGTGGAAATTGTCTTACATTAGGTTGAATTTAGGTGGGATTACTTAAATTTCGCCAACCTTAACCAAATCTGACTTTGGATATGCTAGGTCAGGTCAGGGGAGGTTGTATAGGGTAGGATATATAATATCTAAGGGGTAATGAACTAATTTGTTCATAAAATTGTGTAAATTTACCTATTTGGGGTTCGAGCTATAGCTAATTCATGTAATGCATGGACATAAGTGACATAGGCTTGTATGTGACGATATGGGATGCTTAAATTTAGTTAGTTTATCTTTTGCTAGGTTGAATTTAGTTAAATTTGTGTAGTATAAGTATACTAAATATGGGTGACATAATTGAGAGGATGTAACAATGGGTATTAATAAGGCATTAAACACAATGGACATATGCTAGATGAAATAGTTTATCATTAATAATGTTGAAACATTTATGGAAAATGCATGTGTGTTTTGTATATTGAGCTCATAGGATGTCAGACGTAAAATTCTTAAATGGGAAACTCTGACTTTATTCGGATAATTTTTGGTTAAACACATTATATTATAAATGATGACCTAAACATACCTAGAAAAATATGATGCAAATCGTGTATAGATTGTCCAAATTGGGTGTGATCGTATTTGTACAAGTGGCACAATGATTATAATTGTGCACATTGTGTAATAATTGTATATGTTTTGTAAATGTTTTTGTGGGAATTGTGTAGTTGTGTATTTAATGTGTATGTGCTAGATGTGTATTGTTCGTATTTATGCAAGTTGTGTATTGAATATATTTGGGCAAGTTGTGTATTAATTTTGTATATGATGTAATTATATTGTGAGAATTTGTGCTAGTTGTGTATTTTAGGTTTTTGTCGCAGTTGTGTATTTGTGCTGGATATGTATTTTGTTACATTTATGTAAGTTGTGTAATAATTATGAAAGATGTATAACAATTGTGCAAGTTGTGTATTAATTGCGCATTTTGTGTATTAATTGCGCATGTTGTGGAATTATATATGGATGAATTGTGTATTTGCACCTGTTGTGTATTGATTGTCATTGTGCAAGTTGTGCAATTAAATAACAAGTTTTAATGTATTAATTGTGCACAGATGTTTATTAATCACATAAGATGTGTATTAATTGTCCATGTTTTATAATAATTTTGTGCAAATAATGCATTTATGCAAATTGTGTTTTTAACTGCTTAAGTGGAACTGATGCAACTGTAATTTTTATGCGAATTGTGTATTTGTGTAAGTTCTGCATATGTAATCTGAAAAAATAGATCTTCATGTGCCAGTGTGAAAGTGTATTTTTGGTTTATGAGACAATGTTTGGGTATTTTGTGAAACTTATGTTTGTGAAATTCTGAAATTTAGTGAAACGCATTTTGATTGTCTGAATGTATAAGCAATTTGCTATATTTGACAAATAACATACTCTGTGTAAATGTTATACTTCGAGTGTACTTGCAATATTTGTATAAATGGTATATTTTTGGTATGCAACTGACATATTTTGTATGTTATTTACATATTGTACCTATAAATGAGATATTTTTTGTGTGAATGACATATTTTGTGTGCAAATGGTATATTTTGTGAGTAAATTATATATTTTGTGCATAAAGGGCATGTTTGTTGTGTAAATTATGTTTATTTCTGTATAAAATGGAATATTTGTGTGGATATGCTTTGTGCGTAAATGCTATATTGAGTGTATATGTGTATGTGTTTTATACTGCGTGTTTTATATTTTGTGTACTTTTTGTGTAAGTACAAGTGTTGCATTTGGTGTTAATGATGTTAAATGATTATATTTTAGTTATCTTATCTTGAGTTATCTTGAGATGATTTCGGGGCTTTTTAGTGTCCCCGCGGCCCGGTCCTCGACCAGGCCTCCACCCCCAGGAAGCAGCCCGTGACAGCTGACTAACACCCAGGTACCTATTTTACTGCTAGGTAACAGGGACAAAGGGTGAAAGAAACTCTGCCCATTGTTTCTCGCCGGCGCCCAGGATCGAACCCGGGGCCACAGGATCACAAGTCCAGCGTGCTGTTTGCTCGGCTGACCAGCTCCCAACAGTAACTTGTAGTCCCCCAGCTATCCAAACAACGCCTAACAAGCGAGTAGGGTCAAAGACCTGATTAAAGTTTGACTTGTCTACATCAGATACTCCTTTAAACAAATGTAACCTAACCAAAAAATGTACTTTCAAGCAGCGTGCACAAAGTGTGCGACTCCATAAGTTTACTTATGGAGTCTCTAACTTTAGAGATTACTTCTCTATCTATTAATCCAACAAACTTTGTAAAATCTCTTTATGTATGTACCTTACCTAAATAAACATTTATTTATTTTATTTTTTTGATTTACTACCGGCACAAGTTTGGGACCAGCCTGGGTCCTTCAACCATTAAAATTAATATAAGCGGCGCTCACCATCCCCACCAACTAACCCAAGGTGATGTTATCGTTTGGGAGTTAAGGGTGACGACGGAACAAGCTGAATTTACCTCCAAAATGAATAGTGCGCCTTATCACAACCTTAGCTTTTTATTAATAATTAGTAATATTTATTTAAATGGGCTTTAAACACGCTGGTTTATCCATATGAATAGTATGTAGGTGGGTATTTATTCATGTAATTACAATATTCGATGTGTTAGAATATAATAGGGAATTCAATAATATTTTAGACTTGCTTCAATAATATGGATATATTGCTGATTGGTATGCATTAATATGAATTAACAGTACAAAAATTTAAGATTACTTGGGTTCAATGAGCTGTGGGGGTTACTGAAATCATGATCATAATACATATCAGGGATTAATATGGTATAAATTACATCTGATTACTGGGGCAAATGGTTTCAAAAACAGGCTATTCTCTAAGCATGTATGGGCTGTGGAGCATGTGTAGGTATGTATGTATGTATATGTGACAGTTGGTTTAGAAACAAGTTGGCTGATTTCCTTAGCAAGATTAGGATTTTTGAGAACCAGAAATGATTACCCTGTGAATATACTGGCTAGGATGCAGCTGAACTGCCAGATGGATGAATTGCGGTGCGACATTTGGGCAACTATTTGATGGATGGGAGAATAGTTTACTAACCAATGAACATAGCTACTAATCCGCTAAGCTGCCAGACGTACGATTCTGCTTAAATCGTGGTACGACAATTGAGTAGCTATTTGGTTTGAACATGAATGCATAATGAATAATTACAGTTGTAGATGACTAGCATTTGAATACAGGTATTAGAATGCTAAGTTGCTAGATGTATGCTAACCACCTGTGGAATATAGTGTACAATTCATCTACAGTGATAAGTAACCGCTGTTGCTGTCTGTGAATTACCCTGATTTGATATGATAGAGAAGCTGGAATAGAACTGCCTTGCAAATTACCAAGCACTAAGTTTGCTATGTCCGTCATATGAAATATTATGCTTGTTCCCATTGCATTTTTTGTTAAACTAGAATGTAAACTTTTATTACCAATAAAAATAATACAACTGTATGATATATATGTTCTTAAATCTGTGATGAGGAGGTTAGGTTGGGATGGATAATTTAGCCATTTTTTAACATTTGTATATTATATGTTAATAAAAACATATAATATACTACTTAAATAAGTAGGATGCCAAGGCCTCATTGTGCTTCTTGTGACGTCACTCACAGTTAAAAAGTCAGGTGGCCGTTAGCCAGTCACCCATCTTTGTTAATGTGAGGCAATATTAATCCCTCACTAAACCCGCTTTTGTGACGTCATGCGCCGCTTAAACAACGGATCTAATTACTATAGAATGCTTTTGTTTATTATAGGTTAGGTTACGTTGGTTTGGTAGGGTTGAAGAATTGAATATAAAAAAAAATATGAACAATGAGCCAAGATATGAGTGGATACAAGGCATCATGGCATAGCCTGTGATGACACTTACCGAGAACAGTTGAGCTATTAAGACATTAAGGGATTGTGCTAATGAGAGGTGGGAACCCTCCTTGGAACCGCTTGTGACGTCATGGAAGGCTGAAAGCATCGTACCCCATTGGTGATCAGACCTCATTGGGGATGATGACATTTTATTAAGGTATGGAGATCAGATTGAAGAATCTTTATGCAGAGGAATCTTCTACAGAAGGCCTATTTTACACATATGAAGTAGCTCTTATAAATATGTACAATGAATGAGTATTTTGAGTGGGAATAGATGGGTATATGTTACAGAAGAGGGTGGTGGCATGTTTTTGAACGATTATGAGACGTATACAGGACTATCAGTGTGGGAGGAATTACATAAATATATCTGAGTGATGGTGTAGCTTGTTTTGAAAAATTATATAATAACATATATTCGCATATACTTGGAGACTTCAACATGAATTCAGTAGTATTCCCATGTCTGGGTCTGTTTCATAGGAATGGCAGATGTGGATTTTCATTTTATTTCCAATGCATGATAAACGATCTTTGAAGAAAGATTGACAAAGCTTAAATTCTCTAGAAAGGCGAAGAATTAGGGGATGACATGATAGAGGTGTGCAAGTGGATGAATGTATATAACAAAGGGGATATTAATAGAGTATAAAAAGTATTAACACGAGACAGAACACGAAACAATGGATATAAATTGGATAAGATAAGATTTAGGAAAAGACCTGAGTAAATACTGGTTCGGAAACAGGGTTGAACTCATTTCTTATGTTCAATATGCAATCTTAGCTACAAAATGATGTTAGAAAAGGGGAAACAGTATGGAAATACCTCATTAAGGAAAAGGAGCTTATTATGGAAAGATTAGGATGACATCATTGTACATTAGGCTCGACAGAAGGCAGCCTTTTAATCCCCCTTGACATAAATATTGAAAATGGGAATATATATACGATAATAGAAAACAGACTTATTCAGGAAGATAAAGATTGACTGACGTTATTGACCATTAACGATATCTGTGCAGGGTCACCGAGGTAACGAAAATAAAGTGCGACGAAAGGCGGCGTTTTAATCCCCTTGACATATATATTGAAAATGGGAATAAGTACACCATAACAGAAAACGGTCCTATACAAAGAAGATGAAGACTGGATGACGTCACTGACCATTAACAATGTCTGTGTAGAGTTATTGAGGCGACGAAATTTTGGGATGACTGGAAGCGGCCGTTAAATCCCCTTGAGCGAAATGACAGGGACTAGGAGGATACATTTTAATTCCCATTTTGGAAAATAATACATGATTGAAGGCAGCAGTTGACAAACAATATGATAAAAACACCCTCTATGCTACGAGGAGTCGTTGGAAAAATGAAAAAAAACCTGATGCTACGAGGGGCCGTTGGGAAAACCAAAACGGCCCCCTCGTTGTGCCTATTTCCACTACTGATCACCACATACAAAATTTTCAGGGAAAAGAACATGATTGGCTAGGACAGATTATTACACATGGGTGGTACACACACACAAGGGGACACAGGTGGAAGCTGAATACGCAAATGAGCCACAGAGACATTATAAATAACGTTTTCAGTGTCCGAGTAGATAGCAAATGGAATGCATTACAAGTGATGTGGTAGAGGCTGACTCCATACACAGTTTTAAACATAGATATAAAAAAGCTCAAATAGGCTCAGGAATCAAGTCAGTTGATTAACAGTTGAAAGGCGAGACCAAGGAGCCACAGATCAACCCACGCAAGCACAACTAGGTGATTACAAACCACAACGAAACAATCGCATAAGTGAGACGACCCCACGACCCTCTGCCTGACTCAACGATTGTCTGAACGACCCCACGAACGTCTGGCCGACTCAACGATTGTCTGAACGACCCCACGAACGTCTGGCCGACCCCACGACAATGTGGATGACCCCAAGACTGTCTAGATGACCCCTACAACCGCCAGAACGACTCCATGACTGTCTGGACGACCCCCCGAATGTCTGGATGACCCTACGACTGTATGAACGACCCCACGACCATCTGGACAACTCAACGACCGTCTGGACGACCCTTCGATAGTCTGGACGACCTTTCGACATTCTGGACGACCCTTCGACAGTCTGGACGACCGTTCGACAGTCTGGACGACCCCACGACCGTCAGGATGACCTCTCGACTATGTGGATATCCCCACGACTGTCTGGATGACCCCACGACCGTCTGGACGACCCTACGACTTTCTAGATGACCCTATTACTGTCTGGACGACCCAACGTCCTTCAGGACGACCCCGCGACTATCTGGATGTCCCCACGACTGTCTGGATGTCCCCACGACTGTCTGGACGACCCCACGACTGTCTGGACGGCCCAACGACTGTCTGGATGACCCTACGACTGTCTGGATGACCCCATGGCTGTCTGGATGACCCTCGACTTTCTGGATGACCTACGACTTCCTGGATGACCCCCGACTGTTTGGATGACCCTCGACTGTCTGGATGACCCCCGACTGTTTGGATGACCCTCGACTGTCTGGATGACCCCCGACTGTCTGGATGACCCCCGACTGTCTGGATGACCCCGACTGTCTGGACGACACCGTTTAGTCTTCAAATGTAAAGTATCTCGAACACATGACTAAAACTTCTTCCAGGACCCGTCCACAGCACTATTATACTCCAGACCTCTACCATCTGGCCCTGAAGGACCTGTCCACAGCACTAATATTACTCCAGACCTCTACCATCTGGCCCTGAAGGACGCTTCCACAGCACTAATATTACTCCAGACATCTACCATCTTGCCCTGAAGGACCCGTCCACAGCACTAATATTACTCCAGACCTCTACCACCTGGCCCTGAAGGACCCGTCCACAGCACTAATATTACTCCAGACCTCTACCATCTTGCCCTGAAGGACCCGTCCACAGCACTAATATTACTCCAGACCTCTACCATCTGGCCCTGAAGGACCCGTCCACAGCACTAATATTACTCCAGACCTCTACCATCTGGCCATGAAGGAACCGTCCACAGCACTAATATTACTCCAGACCTCTACCATCTGGCCCTGAAGGACCCGACCACAGCACTAATATTACTCCAGACTTCTACCATCTGGCCCTGAAGGACCCGTCCACAGCACTAATATTACTCCAGACCTCTAACATCTGGCCCTGAAGGACCCATCCACAGCACTAATATTACTCCAGACCTCTACCATCTGGCCCTGAAGGACCCGTCCACAGCACTAATATTACTCCAGACCTCCACCATCTGGCCCTGATGGACCCATCCACATCACTAATATTACTCCAGACCTCTACCATCTGGCCCTGATGGACCCGTCCACAGCACTAACATTACTCCAGACCTCTACCATCTGGCCCTGAAGGACCCGTCCACAGCACTAACATTACTCCAGACCTCTACCATCTGACCCTGAAGGACCCGTCCACAGCACTAATATTACTCCAGACCTCTACCATCTGGCCCTGAAGGACCCATCCACAGCACTAACATTACTCCAGACCTCTACCATCTGACCCTGAAGGACCCGTCCACAGCACTAATATTACTCCAGACCTCTACCATCTGGCCCTGAAGGACCCGTCCACAGCACTAATATTACTCCAGACCTCTACCATCTGGCCCCTGAAGGACCCGTCCACAACACTAATATTACTCAAGACCTCTAACATCTGGCCATGAAGGACCCGTCACCACAGACCACAGCACCAATATTATTCAAGACCTCTACAATTACTTGTTCAATTTCAAAGTAAGATTACAATTACTCCGTATTGTAATCTGACAGTGAAAACAGTTTCACTGTCAAGTTGACATGACCCCAACCTGTCACCAAAAGCTAATAAATTAGTAGTATAAGAACTGCCATTTGGAATCTGAACAAAGAGACGTTCAGATCTTTAATTTCGCTTATGTAAAACTATTGCAGGAATATGAGGCAACAGTGTCGAGTCCTTATCTCGTTAAACATATAATGATGTTCGAGAATATTTAGAGGCAAGCCAACTCACTGGTCCCAGAACTAAGAGGTATGAGCGTCGAGGAGAGACTACAACTGTTCAGCTGTACGCTACACAAACAAAGAATAAACAGGAGAGACAATCACCGCATAAAAATACTCAGAATAGAAAGGACAGACAAGGAGAGACTATTTAGCAATGGTAGAACACGAACATGGAACATTGATGGATACTAACAAAACGAGCCACCTGTACCATGTGAGAAGTTACAAGAAAATATTCCTCCAGAAGGACATGATGAGGCAAGAGAGAGTAAAGGAAGCAGAAGCGAGGAGAACGCGCAGCAGGAGTGGCGTGAACAAGGGAACCACAGCCCCTCAACTCAACAGCCCCATATGAGAGTGGGAACTCCCAAACAACACCCCAGCAACTCCAGAGGAGAGGACAATACCCCTATCTTCGACCCATAGAAACCCCCCCTTACCCTGAACCTTCCCTGTCCCCATTCAAATACTCATTCAACCCTCCCTCCCATCTCACACCATGCCATTCCTATCCCCCCTACCTCACCCCATACCCTTGCTGTTCCCCCTCATGATTTACCCTCCCTGTCCTCTTTCACCTCTCACCCCAAATCCTCTCTGTCCCTTCCCCTTATCACCCCATACCCTCTCAGTCCCCCCTCCTCCCTCACCCCATACCCTCCTTGGCCCTCCTTCCCTCTCACACAATTATTACGGCCCTACTGGGACGCAACCGGGTTCTTCTCTGATGGTAGTAGGGTTTGGGAATCCGGCCCCAAGTTAGTAGAGGCTTTCAAGGGGTATGTTCCGTAACGCAAGTTAAATTAAAGGGGGAGGGATACAAATGTTCCAGTTTTTCTGATATATTTACCACCACCATATATAAATAAATAACAGTCGCACGCGGGGATTATTACTACACTTATGTACAGTTGTGTCTTCCTCCAAAGACACTGGATGCTCAACGATGCTCACTCTGGGTAGCCCTGGTTCCTTCTTCCGTGGCCCACGATGAATCCACTATGACTATTACGAGTCTACCCAGGCCACAGGCCAGCCAAATCACAGTCCCACTGGGTGCTTCGTCGTGGAGTCCTTCAACCACAATCCAGCCTGTAGCTGGCAGGTACCGATCAGCTGCACTGTGTAGGCCACTCCACGACTGATACTAGGGTTGCGAGCCCTAGGCAGGAGCCTCGTGTGACCCGCTGATCACTCTCCTCATTAAGCAATACAGTGGCTAGTCTCTTCCACCAGCCAGCCCCGGATAAGGTGATTCCCGACGCTGCCACGCCTCAGGCAGGCTATTACACTCTCAGAGTTCGTCCGGGGGTGGCTCACAGCTTCTTCAAAGCAGACTCGTGAAGAGACCTTGGCTGCCTTGGGTAGACTGGTCCATCGTCCAACACAGCAGTCCCAGGTCGACTCTGCAATCAGATACGTCATTAATACTGGGACGCTCTAGGGAACCTCACTTATAGGCTTAGACACAAACGTCCACCTCTTCACTCCATAGATGGCATTGCTGTCTAAGCGCCACCTCACCAGAGATCAGCAGCGGCTATTCCACGAGCCAATTAAGACGGGAATCCAGCACGTATTGCCGGCGTCTCTCGTCATCACTAGATGGCGTCGTCCATTTGGAGGGGGTTTCGGGAGCGGACTCACAGATGGCGTTGTCGTCACTGCTCCGTGCTCCGACGATGGACTCGGGTCCGTAACACCAATATCCTCCCATTCCCCCACCCCCTCTCCCCCCCATTCCCTCCCTGTCTGCATTTCCCTTGACACCCCCTTACCCCTCGCCCCAGAATCCTCCGCGACCCCTGTTAACCCACCCACAAATTTCCTCCTCAACCACTGATCTCCCTGCCGACCCCCCCCCCCCCAGACTCCAATGCATTCCCCCAACCCATGAACTCACTCCTCCTGCTCCCCAATCCCATGCCCTAATTGACGCCCTACACAAGACCCTCTATGCTACACCACCCCAGACCATCCAAGCTTACCCCCCCTCCTACACCAGATCCTCCCAACCCTGTCACACCCCTGTTCCTTTTTTCTAGTTCTTCCCCCACCCCTCCGACATCCCCCCCCCCAAAAAAAAAACTCTAATTGGATTAACAGAAAATGAGGATGGGACAGAAAAGTGTCACCTTCAAGGTAATGTTCTTGAACATAGATGGGATCATAAGCAAGGCACGTAAACTTAGGGAAAGCGCACAAGAAGTGAACCCGGATGTAATTTAACTCATGGAAATAAAACTCTCAGCAATCATAACGAATGCGGCATATACCCAGACCTTCAATGCATTGAGGAAAGAATGGGAAAGAAGGGGGAGGAGGAAGAGTGGCCCTACTTATGAGAAAGGAATAGTGTTTGAAGGAGATGATTATTCCATGCTGTGAGGTGTTCAGAGATTTCATAACAGGCACCATGATGCTGGGGGACCATGAATAGTAGCTGCAGTGATATATAACCCACCACCAAATGACAGACGACCCAGGCAAGAGTATAACAGAAACAACATGGCGATTAACACTATAATTGAGAGAGCAGCCATTGCTGCTTGTAGAAATCGATCCCATCTGCTGATCATGGAGGACTTCAATAACGGAAGGATAGATTGTGGAAACCGCATAGAGGTGAGGAAATATGGAGAGCTAAAATGTTGTAAGTGGCGACAAGAAACTTTTTAAGTCAGCATGTCAGGGGACCCACAAGAATGAGAAGCAATGATGAACCAGCGATACTTGACCTAGTCTTCACTCTGAACGACACAGACATAAGGTAAATCGGTTTCAAAACTCCCCGGGGGAATGAGTGATCACTGTATACTGATGTTTGAGTACCTGGTCAAAGTAGGGTTAAGGTACTCAAGAAAGGCCCCAGAAAAAAAGCCAGCATTCCGGAAGGAAAACTATGAGGAGATAAGGAAATTTCTAACAGATATAGCTTGGGAAACAGCTCAGAGGAGACAGCCCAAGACATGATAGACTACGTCAGGCAGAAGTGTAAGGAGGCAGCAGACAAATTCGTCCCGGTCCAAAAAGGAAAAAATGGAAATGCAGACAAGAAACATAAAAACATCGTTTAATCAGAGATGAACTACAACAAAGCAACTAAGTGCAAGAGCATGGAGAAACTATAGAAATAACAGAACAATAGAGAGCAGATAAAGATACCAGAGCGCCAGGAATGAATACATCAGGAAGAGAAGAGAGACAGATCGACAATATGAAAATGACATATAGCGTGTGGGGAATTGATCTGTGAGATTTATATTTATTTTATTTATATTAATTTATATAATAATTTATATTTTACGTTAATTTATATATTTTTCGAGACTAAACTGTTTGTTTGAAGTGGACTGTATTTATAAAAATGTCTCACAAATCACTTTCACTACACATTCTGGGGGTTTATTAAATTATTTACATATATAGTCTTTCAATAAACAATTATTGATTAGTAGACTTTCATTAGAGTATTAGAATACACTGATAACTTAAATTAACTACAGCTTATCTTTATCTTTATAGTAGTGGGCCTAGTCAACCAGTTATGAACAAGGATGAACACGCCAGTCGATAACGCCTCGTGGGTGACTGGCCTCAACTCATGTACTGATGCTAGGTATCTAGTTAATTTTTCCTCCTCTTCAATTCCACCTGTCAAAAAATACTTACAAATATTAGCAGAACCCTAATAGGACAGCTATATCAGAGGAAATATTGGTATATTGATTATGAGATAAGGACCAAGGGATATTTACCTGGGTTTTGTCGCTGTCTCGTGTTCTAACCGGAAAATATCTTAAATCTAAATATTAAAGGACTGTAATCAGCTAGTTAATAAAGGAATCTGAAATAACACCTTCCTTGAGTAAACGTAGTTGCGTGTTGATAATGGAAGCATTTTTCTCTCCATAACACTCATGTCCAAGGAGTATTATTGAAGCTAAATTTGCTCCTGCGACTGTTGTTAAAATTAAATGGCCGACTACTGAGCCTGCCTTCCACTGATCGCATCCCTTGTTCCTCAGATGAGTTTTATGAAAGTGGATAGAGGGCCTAGATTTACTCTATTTTGGTACTAATAATTAAGTTGATTCAGGTGAAATATGTGTATAATGTTTACAGTTCAAAGACTGCTGTATTAAGAATAATTCCCAACAAAATTAGCAAGTGAATTTACTAGCGGCGTGGCAATGATATCTCGTTTTCCACGAGAGGAAATCTCGTTTTCTATGAGAGAAAAATTCCAGTTTGCCACGTCTTCTATGAGTGAATAAATTCTATTTATATAGTTAATTTGTTATTACAAACAGCAGCAATATTATCTGCATATTGTATTTAATATTAGTAAATGGTGTCGGGTTTTCATGACATAGCGAACAAGGAAAAGACTCAACCTAAATGTCTGCATAGCCACATCACGAGAAAAACAACACTGAAAGAGCAGATTATGAAATTGAGGATAGGGGCAGACAGATTCACTACAAACGACAAAGAACTCAATATGAAATACCATGAGGTCTTCATAGTAGAGCAAGGAGTAGTCCCAGAGATAAGAGAGAGGGAATATTAAACTAGACATCACTCGAGGAGTTTGTAATTTCCAAGGGATAGATGAGGCAGCATCTACTAGTGTTGGATGTGACAATGGCTATAGGCCTCGATGGAATCTTGCCATAGATACTAAAGGAAGGAGCAGAAGCACTGTGCCTCCCACTATCTATGGTTTACAACAAATCACTGGTAAAAGGTGAACTGCCAAAAAATTGGCTGACGGCTAATGTAGTCCCAATATACATGAAGGGTAATCGACAGGAGGTACTGAACCTCATTTAGGGCCAGTGGACGCTGTTTAGGGCCATTTAGGGCCCGTGTCCCTAAATTGCGTACCATGCAAGATGATGAAGAAGATTGTGCGAAAAAATCTAGCAGAACATCTGGAGCAAAAGAACTTTGTAATACAATATCAGCATTGGTTCAAGGATGGTAAGTCCTGCCTCACAGGATAAATTGAATTCTATGACCAGGCAACACAAATCAGACAAGATAGAGTGCTGAGCAGACTGCCTATTATTGGATTGCCAAAAAACCTTTGACATGGTACCACAAAAGAGACTAGCACAAGCTGGAGATGCAAGCAGGAGAATAGGGAAGGTACTCCTCTGGATAAATGAGTACTTAGATAAAGTACAGAAGGCAGCGAGTCACTGTGAGATCTCGGAGTGGCGAGGCGTCACCAGTGGAGTCCCACAGGGATCAGTCCTTGGACCTATACTGTTTCTGATATGTGTAAATGACCTCCCAGAGAGAATAGACTCCTTCTTCTCAATGTTTGCTGATGATTCAAAAATTATGAGGAGGATTAAAACAGAAGAAGATAGTATAAGGCAAAATATGACCTAAGCAAACTGAAGGTCAAACTTTAGTAGCCATTTGGTCCAACAAATGGCTACTAAAGTTCAATCCAAATAAATGTACAATGATGAAACTAGGCAGAGGAAATAGGAGGCTAATCACTGGATACCAAATGGGAGATGAAGTCTTTCACGAAACGGACAGGGATAAAGATCTAGGAGTTCATATCACGCCAAACCTGTATCCCGAAGCCCACATCAAAAGTATAACATCGGCGGCGTATGCGAGGCTGGCTAACATCAGAACGACCTTCAGAAACCTGTGAAAGGAATCCTTCAGAACCTTGTATACCACATTTGTAAGGCCAATCCTGGAGTATGCGGCCCCAGTACGGAGTGCATACTTTGTCAAGCACCAAAAAAAAATAAAAAATAAGTTGGCTGATAGTTGAGAGGCGGGGCGATAGACCCAGAGCTCAACTCCTGCAAGCATAACGAGGTGAGTACAACTAGGTGAGTACAAGCCGAAGCTGGGAAAAGTTCAGAGGTAAACCAATAGGCTAGTCCCGTAACTAAGTGGCTTGAGTTATTAGGAAAGGCTGCGTGAACTGCACCTCATGTCGCTGGAAGACAGAGGAGCTCGGAAAGACATGATCACCACATACAAAATTCTCAAGGAAACTGACAAGGTAGACAAGGATGGATTATTTAACACTGATGTTACACACACAAGGGGACACAGGTGGAAGCTGAGTACCCAAATGAGCCACAGAGATATTAGAAAGTACTTTTTCAGTGTCAGAGTAGATAGTAAATGGATTGCAGTAGGAAGTGATGTGGTTGAGGCTGACTTCATACACAGTTTCAAGTGTAGATATGATGGAACTTGAGAAGCTCAGGAATCTGTACACCAGTAGATTAAAGGTTGAGAGGCGGGACTAAAGAGCCAAAGCTCAACTACTGCAAGCACAACTAGGTGAGTTTAATAATGAAGCAAAAAAAATTATGATAAATATAAGTGTTGAATATTATGAGGTCAGAGCAGGGTGGCCGAGTGTGAGGGTGAACCACTGCCGCCTTGCGGGTCGTGGTTCGCGACTCCACACACGCACACACACGCTCTTTTTATCTCTTATTTTATACAACTTAGTTTTAATATGTAATCTTCATTCTATTAAATATTATATTAAATTTACTTTGTACACAATTTAAGAATTTAAGAAATAATCATAATAATACCATTGAAAATAATGTGAATGACACTGTTAATTTTTTACATGACACTAAAACCTGCTTACGGGCTATTCATTCCCGGCCACCTCTTGGGTGGATTAATCTTTATCAATCAATTAAAACCTGCGGCCTGAATGATACCCAGTTGTAACCTGGTAAGGTTAAGCTTAGTGATTCATTGAAAGCCGTAGATATTATTTTCGTCTAGTGACCCCAACAGTCTCACAATAAAAGATTATATATAAAGTATGTAATATTTCTTCAAGAGACATGGTATATCTAAATATTTATAGTAAAAATTCATCAGTGACAAACGAGTAAAAGTCAAAGATCAGAGACTATGAAGGAAAAAATACAGCACCATAAGAACATTGCATACAACAGCTTGAGAACACTGTATACAGCACCTTTAAAACACTGTATGCAGCACCTTGAGAAAACTGAATACAGCACCTTCCAAGCATTGTATACAGTACCTTGAGAACACTGTATACAGCACCTTTAGAACACTGTATACAGCACCTTCAGAACACTTTATACAGCACCTTTAGAACACTGTATACAGCACCTTGAGAACACTGTATACAGCACCTTGAGAACACTACTCCGTACGAACATTACATACTGGAGTGAACGATATGGAAGAAAATGCAGAACAGAACCAGTGAAGTGCAGGGGTGCCATAGGCACAATCAGAGAACACTGTACAAACGTCAGAGATCCACGGTTGTTCAACATCCTCCCAGCGAGCTTTCGAAATATTACCGGAACAACAGTGGACATCTTCAAGAAAAAAACTGATAGTTTTCCTCAAGGATTGATTTGATTGTTGCCGCTGGAGGCGGCTAGTTTATTGTGCACCCCATACTCATCCTGTGAGCGGTAGCGCAAAAAGCATTACAGAGGGCACAAAAGGTCTTTATCAGACCTCATCTTAGATTATTACATAAACAATTTCATCTATCATTCACGCCTTATAGTTACAATGTCAGCTAGTTACAGAGAAAGTGCTGTTTCAAGAGCTATATATTTACAGTAAGTCATTATACATTAATGGTAGGTCTTATCGCTAATACATAATAGTTTGACCAATGGAGATATTACAGAGTCATAGAGGAGCTTCTGTTTATTATTAGTCTTCACAATACACTACTTGTTTCTTAATCTCATATGTCGTTTATCTGCTGGAAATATGAATACAATGAAAGGATTTCAAATAATTTATCCATGGTAATAAGATAGGTTGCCATATTATACAGAGTGAGCTTAGATTTATCTCTAAATGGCTCAAATTTACTACAATCCAAGATAGAGTGTTCGAGAGTGTTTCCCTGTCTTTGTCCACACACTTTACACTTTACTTTATCTAGATCTCTATACAAGCCGAACTGCCAGAGATACTTGTATCGAAGTCTTATACGAGCTGTGACAACATCTGTTAGTCTACTTACTTTGTTACTTGCCCCATACACATGTTTTACTTCACATATTTCATTGTGATGAACAATGGACCTGCTAGTTCCAGTTTGCACTGTTCTACTCTCTTCAAATTCATCCAGGAGTTCTCGTCTAATGGCAATTTTAAGGGACCTATTTGATAACTCAAGATTCCGTTCAATACAGTCTTTATTTACTGCAGCCTTAGCAAGGGCGTCAACTTTGTCATGTTCCTGCAGGCCAATGTGAGAAGGAATCCACTACATTTTTATATTTACCCTCTTGCTAAGTATTCTTATATATCTACGCTAGCTTCCAAGACAAGCACGTTATTACTTGATTGCAAACTGTTTACTGCTTGCAGTGAGGAAACGGAGTCGGAAATAATTAAGCAGTCTACTTCAGTGTTGTCAATAATTTCGACTGCTACCAGTATTGCTACCAACTCAGCTTGCATTGTGGACGCCCAGTTACTAATTCGGATATTCCTTTGAATTGTGCTGCCATCGGGCTGATGAGCAATAACAACACTTCCTGCCCTCCCTGTGACCCGTCAGGGTCACGTATATGACCCTGACGGATCATATACGTGATCCGTCAGTGTATATGGTCTGTGCTACGTTGTTTTCAGCTAGTATATTGTGAATGTGTTCTATGGTGCTGAATTTAGCAGCAAGCTGAGCATGAGGGTTGTTTGTGATTAGTTTCTTGGTGGGGTATGCAGGGGTCAGGATGTCAAAAGGTACTATCTGCCAGGGTGGAAGGAAGTGCTGTACTCTTTCATCTGTATATACATCGTTCAGTCCCATCATTTTAATATGAGTGGCTGTTCTTTGAATCCATTTAGACTCGCTGGTTCCCTTTCGTATGTGTTGTAACAGTTCAACTGATACAATGTTGTTTTTGTTATCACGCAGAAGCTTTAGTCCCATCATAAGATTAATTTCAAATATTCTATCTCGAATGCTAAGTATATTTAATTCTTTCCGCATGTTGAGAACTTTGGTAGTTATAAGACAGCCAAGTTGAATTCTGAGTGCTTCATTTTGCATTTTTTCCAGTCTATCAATACTTTTGCCATGTTGCAAGACTAAAGCTGGTGCATGATAGTCTATCAGAACCTCATATATGTAAATACATCATTTTTGCTATTCTAATATTAACACCGTACTTAGGGCTGTACCCCACTACAGTTCTGAGAGCCTTGAGCCTGTCTCTAAATTGTTAATGTAACTTATTGACTGCAGTTGAGGTACAAGGGACAGAGACACCAAGGTATTTGAAAGAAGAGACATAGTCTATTGGTATGTTATCTATCTTATGTTTTCGTGGTCCACTTTTGTGGTTGCCAATTTGTCTGATAAATATCTTAGTTTTAGCAGCGTTGATTACAAGACCAAGGCTCTCACAAGCTGTATGTATATAATTTAGATTGTTTGCATTTCGCGGTGGGTTTTAGTATGTACAAGGATGTCATCTGCATAGCTGATAGTGATGTTTGCCGGACTAGTTGGGATTGATTTTAGTAAGGCATTAATTAGAACATTAAACAAGGTAGGGCTGAGTACTCCTCCTTGTGGGGTGTCTAATTGCATTAATTTAGTTTCGCTCTTGTAGCCTTGGAACAGTGCAGAGGACTTCCGGTTGGTAACATAGCCCCGTATCCATTGTAATAATTGTCCACCTATACCCGTTCTCGCTAATTCATACATAATCACTTCCCTATTAGCAATATCAAAGGCATTTTTTAAATCAAGAAATATTGTGTACTTGTGCCTTTTATCTCCATGAACAATAAGAAAAGTTGTGATACAGTTGTGTACACTATTACCATATGTGAAACAATTGATGTCAGAGGACATCAATTGTTTCACACATGGTAATCTCTTCTCCCGTTAATGTCAATTGTTTCAGTTGACATCAACTCTATACAATAATCTATTAAGCACCATTCTCTCAAAGGTTTTGCACATGCAACTGGTCAGTGAGATGGGACGGAAAGCATCAGGTTGGCCAGGCTTTGGTAAGTAAGGCTTTACAGTAAGACTGGTGGTCCATGATACTGGCAATTGCCCCGTGACATAACTCGCATTAAACAATTCCAATAATCGGTTACCGGGTACACGATGTAGGCGTCTTAGAATATCATAGGTGATACCGTTCTCACCAGGAGCAGTGCTGCTGCCACTGGAGAGGGCTGCATCCAATTCACAATCTGTATATGGAACATCTCATTCATCATGTTGCTTACTCAACAGGAAATTTATGAGAGCATTTTTGTCTGTGGACCTTGCCTGCAATTTCTCCCTAGTGCTAGCTGGTAACATTCCAAAGCTCGAAACCTGAGCCCATTTTGTAATTAACTGATTGGCTTTCTGTAGCGGGTTTTGGTGTGAAACGTGTCTATTATTTTTACTAATAATTTTGTTTATACCTTTCCAGGCTTTTCCCAGGGGAGTATGCAGGTTAAGTCCACTAACAAAACCCTCCCATTCATTTTGTCTCAGTTCAGTCATTCTCTCCGTTGCCGCTACAAGCGCGGCCTGAAACAGTTTTAACATTTGAGGAGTTCTAAGGCTCTTATATGCTTTACCCGCCTGTCTAGCAATTGATTTAAGCTTTTTCAGTTTAGCATCATCGTAGTACTGGTTGTGTCAAACCTGCTTTCCGGTACGTCTTTTTGTTTGGTGTGACTCACTATTTTTGATGGTCTCATTTACGAGGTCCTCATAAAACTGCTGTTCAGTCTCAGTCTCATAATTGTTATACTAATGTTCTATGCTGTCTATAAAGAATTTTTCTTGCTCTTTTCTTACTGTTAGCCTGCGTCTACTCAACTTAGTGCCAGGTTGGTCAACATTAGCCACGTGTATTTTAGCTGTTATGGCTAAATAGTCAGACATTAAGTCATTCATAATATCAGTCTCATGAGTTGTCTATGACATTGGCATTGTGTATGCCAATGCACCTATCTAGGACTCCTCCATATATTTGTGTTGGTTCATTCTTATTGATAATTTGAACATCATCATATGCATCGAGAAGTGCCAACAATCTTCTCCCGTTGGTGTTTGTGAGTTGATCCCCTAATTGTTTGTGTTTAGCATTTAAATCCTCAATTAAGATCGTAGGGTCAGTATGTGCAAAATTAAGTAGGTCAGTATACTGGAGGGGGCCAGTAGGTGCATAGGCATTCCAAACATTAAGTGTAGTTACCAACGTGTACCCGGATACCATGATATTGAAACCCCTTCACGTTGTTGAGCGGGAAGTGGCTTATGTGGCAGGGATTTTTTAACATACATTATTGTTAAACATTACACTTATTGTTTGATCTGGGATTATAACACTGATAACTAGGCAGATTCTGTGGAGTTTTACCTGCAGGAGTTAGGGTTTCTTGGAGTCAGACAATATCTATTTCTTCAGTCATAACCTTATGATGGAGGTCAGAATACCGTTTTCTAAGAGAAGCAATATTCCAACTGAGTATCTTGATGACACTGTACCTGTTTTTACGAGATTGAGAGGGCGCCATTGTTCATTGTTTTTAGTTTATCAGTCTGCGGTGTCACAAGAACAAGTATATCTCGAAACTTTTTGTAGTACATTATTACGGTGTCTTTTTCCTCTTTGGTCAGCACATCACCTGTCACCAGATTTAAATATTGTTCCGATGGAACTATCTGGGATTGGGCGTGTGCGGTCCGAGGATGTCATCCACAGCCAGTTCCACTTCTTCATTATCACTACAGGCGTCACTGGTTTCAATTTTATCGTTATCACAATCGCTTTCTTCATCATTTCCACTACTATTTTCCTTCAAGCAGAGTTCATCAGCACCTGTATTCACATCATGATCTCCTTCATGTTCATTAACGTTCTCACTCTCACTGTCATTTTGTTCATGATCATGATCAGTTGCTTCGTAATACTCATCGACATCACTTTGCGTTTCCACGTGGAATAGTTGACCTCTGTTCATAGTGCACCGCGGTGATGAGGCTGGGGTGTGGGGAGCCGTGTTGGGTGGACCCACCTTGTGTGAGAGCTGGGACACCCCAGCTGGGGGTCCCCCCTGGGGTGCTGGCCACCTGGGAGCACATGGTGGTACCCCAGGTTGGTGTGGCTTGCACTCATTTAATACTCTCACAGTTTCCTGAAGAGTGGTGATCATCATCTTTTGGTGCATGATTTCCAAGGAGTGCCGGACCAACCGGGCTCTGGTGGATATGTGGGCCGGCGGTCCGCTCTAAGCAACAGCCTGGTGGACCTGCTGGGCGCTGCAAGGAACAATCTAGTGGACCAAATTCTCACAGGTCATGCCAGGCCAGGTGTAAACATTACACTAAGACTGTAGCAATAACAGGGTTGGACTAGTGATCTGGGTGTGAAGATTTTTGCTTTGTGGCCTCATGACCTTAGTTTTTTCCAGCCTTTCCTTTCCTCTCTTAACAATCTGACTTCTATCCATTTCAAACTTGAATGGGAAACTAATTCCCTCCTTCCTTTTCTTGACATTCACGTACACAACTCTGTGTCCAGGTTCTCTTTCTCTGTCTACCGCAAACCCATGCATAGTGGCATGACATTCACTTCTTTTCCTACCATCCTCTTTCTGTTAATTAATTAAGAAAAGTGTCCTCGTCTCTCTCTTCCTCTGCGCTCTTCGCATCAGCCAACCTAAGTTTCTTGATTCTGAAATCGCCTTTATCTACAAATCATTCACTCGCCTTGGTTACCTTTTGCATTTTATCAACTGTGCCTTTTCTTAAGCTAAACGAAATTTCTTTCATCCTAAACCTGTTTCCAACACTAGTAGCAATGTACTTTGCCTTCCCTTCATATCTGAACTCAAAACATATACTAATACCTTTCGTCTTCTTGACATAAAGTTCGCCTTTCGACAAACTAGCACACTTCGTAGCAATGTACTTCACACTGCTCCTCCTGCTTCTAATGCTGCTGGTGTCTACTCTATTTCATGTTCGCCTTGTCCTCTCCAATACTTTGGCGAAGCTGGCCGTACACTTAATGACAGACTTAAAGAACACAAAAGAAGTGTTAAGTCTGCTGACACAAACAATGCTCTCTTCTGTCATGCTAGGGATTCTAATCATCCTATTGATTGGTATTCCACAAAAATTATCATTCCTGCCGCTACTCTACACAGACGCCGTCTTGTTGAATCGGCTCTAATACACAATATACCCAACATGAACTTGAGTCCTGGCATTGTTGCTGTTGACTCTTCCCTTTCACAGTATATTCTTAAATGCTCTAAACTTTCTAACAAACGTGACCTAACATAAGCTTACACTTCCATTTATCTTTCTTTCCCTTTCCTTTTCGTCTCCTTTTTTTTGTTTCTTTTCTCCATTGTTTTCTCTTACGTTCTCTTGCTTATTCCTTCTACTTCCCCCTCTTCTTATTCCTTTTAGTATCCTCTTCTTATTGGGTGGTATAAATAGGAGCTGCCTCGTATGGGCCAATGGGCCTTCTGCAGTTATCTTTGTTCTTGTGTTCTTGTTTTCTCATTCTCACTATCCTCTTTATTACACCTTACTTTTCCTACCTTTGCCTTGCCTTCTGTTCCTCTAAGATTTTCTTCTCACCTCTCTTCTGCCTATTTATTGCTTACTCCTTCAGCCATCACAATCGACTTGAGAATGATTCAGGAAGGACCGAAACGTCTTCGTCCCTTCACTTTCTAGTGTGTGGTCTGGTTAATATACTTCAGCCACGTTATTGTGACTCATCGCCTGCATCTAGGTGTGAACATTACACTAAGACTGTAGCCATAACAGGGCAGGGCAAGTGATCTGCGTGTAAATACTGCACTAAGACTGTAGCAGTTATAAGGCCGGACAAATGACCTGGGTGCAAACACCCAGATCACTTGTCTGACCTTGTTATTGCTATAGTCTTAGTATAATGTTTACACTTCAATTTTAACTTACAACATTGCACAAGAGTTTAAGAAAAAACTCTGATAGGGAAGGTTACAATGTCTCATTATTAGTTTATAATCAAATATTATGTGTTTGTTCAATAAAGGCTTTCTGTTTAAACTTTCATACTTATGCTCTGAACGCTTGTTTCTTCTGATTGTCCTAAGCTAATCTGTACCCAGAAAAGATTTACCCAGAAACAGGTATAGATTATCTTAGAACCGTCAGGAATTCTAAGTTCTGCACTAATATTATAAGCATGTTGGGACAAACGTAATTGTAAGGCTTTTTCAATTTGTCGAAAGTACACAGACTCACAAACATTGCAGGGAATCGAATACACACAACCTTCTGTACCAGGGGAGTTTTGTAATGAATTGGACTTGATCCTACTATTAGTGAACACCAAATTGATATTAAGGTTCTTAAAAACTGGGGAAAGTTTCTCAAGTCCTACGCATAAGGTACCACCATTGAGTTTCTAATTTCTGGTTTCACTTTGGGGATATGATTATAAAACGTACGTTTTATAATCGTAATCAATCTAATCTATATATATATAAATGTAAATGTTCGTTTGTTCAAAATCGCTAATCTCCGAAAGTTCTTCAGTGTTTTGAAATTTTCACACAACGTTCCATTCGCTATCCGAGTATTTTTTATATATATACTATATAGATGTCATGTCTGTGAAGGAAAAAAAACATGTTTTTTTTAAACAGCGTTTTTTGTGAGGGATATCTCTGATACCTATTTCCAGATTGCTTTGAAATTTTGACACAACGTTGCATTCGAATAGGCGCTTGTTTTTAAATAACTACTATATACATGCCTCACTTGTGACAGGAAAAAAACATGTTTTTTTTTTTAAACAGTGCCATCTGTTGGACGTAAGAACAACACATGCTGTGATCTCCGAAAGTTCTTCACCGATTGCTTTAAAATTTTGACACAACATTTCGTTCGAATACGCGCTTATTTCCATATATCTACTATATAAACACCACACCTGTGACAGGTAAAAACATGTATTTTTTTTTTAAAACAGCGCTATCTGTTGCACATAATAGCAACACACGCTACACTAACTATGTTACAATTCCATTTCAATGTTTCAGACTGCATTGACAAATTAAATTTTCATAGATTTTGATATTTTTTCATTTTGATTTAATTCTTTTGTGTGACATTGCTCTGGAATTGAGCTGTGTTGTTTACCATACCATTCCTTTTGTGAGTATTGTTTAGTTTTTTAGTTTGTCATTGTTTTTCATTTCGTTTTTTAACTGTTTTGCTTATATTTAGTGATGGGAACATCAGATCATTTGTTGTTTCAAATTTTCTGATGGGAACGTCAAATCATTTGGGAATTGCATTGGACGAGGGAGTGGAGAATGGTGAGGAAAGATGCGGGGCAGGAGTGGGGAATGGTAGGAAGGACGAGGAAACAGGGGATGGGGTAATGGTGGGGGAGGACTAGGGGAGTTGGGGATGATGGGAACGAGGGGACAGGGGAATGGAGAATGGTGGGGAGGAATAGGGGACAGGGGAGTGGGAGATAGTGTGGAGGACGACAGGACAGTGGAGTGAGGAATGGTTAGGAGGACGAGGGGACGGTGGAATTGGGGACGGTGGGGATGACAAAGGGACGGGGGAGGGAAGAAATGGTGTGGATGACGAGAGGAGTGGGGAATGGTTGGAAGGACAAAGAGACGGAGGAATGAGGAATGGTTAGCAGGATGAGGGGATGGGGGAGTGAGGAATGGTTGGGAGGATGAGGGGATGGGGGAGTGAGGAATGGTTGGGAGGATGAGGGGATGGGGGAGTGAGGAATGGTTGGGAGGATGAGGGGGATGGGGGAGTGAGGAATGGTTGGGAGGACGAGGGGATGGGGGAGTGAGGAATGGTTGGGAGGACGAGGGGATGGGGGAGGGGTGAATGGTATGAAGGACTAGGAGACAGAGAAAGGTTGCTTTACGCGTGGCCGGGTACAGCTAGTCGTATAATAAACACGTAAGCTTGCTCGAACGAGCAAACCAGAGCAAACCAAAAAACATTTTAGGGTATTGTAAACTCTTCTTATTTTCATATATTTTAGCAATCATTTCATCAAGAAACTCGGTGCTGAGTTTCTACACCCTCAAGGTTCGAAGGAACATTCCTGAAAAAAATGCCTGTTTAACTTAATTATGATCATTCGAATAATAATATACATGCGAGCCCACGTTGGTAGGTTTCTTATACACATTAAATTTGAAACTTTTATTGACTCTATGCCTCATATGTCCAAAAACGGAGGAACACCATTTCACTTGTGAATTTTATTGAAGACACCAAAAAATTAAGTTCATTTTTTAAGAAAAACTTTTTGATCTCGGTCACCCGGCCATAAGCACAAAATATCATTGACATACCTAAACCAAACTACGTTAGCAGGAATAATCTTGGAAAATGTTATTGTTTCAAAGAACTCCATATATAAATTGCTCAAAACTGGTGAAAGGGGATTGCCCATTGCTATTCTAAATGATTGTTTGAAAATTTTTACATTCAAACTAAAATAATAGTCGTATACACAAATAATTAAGTTCCAACACATTATTGGTTAGCAAGTTCAAATTATATTTGGGCAGTTCCTCACGCAGGAATTATAATAAATCATCGACCGGTACTTTAGTGAATAAAGCAGTCACGTCAAAACTTCCTTATTTAAAATCATAATTTCAAATTGGTTCGGCTGCTTATAAACTTTCTAAGTGACTTGTCAAAGTTTTGTCTCCTATAATTGTACGATTTCCAGCTCATACATACCAAACAACGTAGATTTCTTTAATAAGCTATCACCGCTAAATTTTAATTTTGATTTTAAACTATTAAGATTTGAGGTGACTGCTTGTTGTTACGTATCCCTATTTAATGGATACTCACATTAATTCACTCAAAATAAAATTTATTATATTTGTTTCTTGCATGAAGGCATGTGTTTATACTTTTGAAATTGTCCTAATATTTTGCAGCATAGAGGAGTATAGTGCGCGATATGGTCACAAGAACGGGACGTGTGACATCCGAGACTACTTCTTGATTGATTACATGAAAAGCTTGTACTTGTGTAGTTGTCAGTTGCTTCCGCTTTATTATTCTGTATAAATATATTTGTTTTATATAAAATATATTACCTATGTTAATTCATTTCAACATTACCATTTATATTTAAGTTGTTCTTATGTTTGACTTAGCACAGTTATGTTGCTCATTTAAGTAAAATAATTTTATATACATTTGCCACTCGTCATGTTTGTGGAGGGGTAGAGCTGAACGCTCTGGCGCCTGGAAGTTTAGTTTGCTAGTAGCGGGCCTGGAGTCAACTGATTTTGGTAGTCTGTTGTGTTGTTTCTCTATATTGCTGTAGTAGAGTTTATTAATGAGAGTGCTGCCTTATTTTATTATAGTAGCTTATAATGCCATCCAGTTTATTCTGATTATATAATTGAGATTAATTGAGATATTGTTTGATATTTATTATATGTAATTTTATGCACGTGATTGATTTAGTAACCTGGTGAAATAATAATAATAATTCGTGTATGGTACTTCTGATGAGGCATCCTGGTTGAACGCAGTAGAAACAGGCCTTATTTTGATTACCCCTAGACAACGTAAATTCTTGCCCCTGTAGTTCAACGAGCGGTGTGGACCAGAGGTAACACTTGATTCACTAAAGTACCGGTTGATGATTTTTAGAATGTCTATGTGAGGATTGCTCCATTGGGGTTGCTCCATTTCCTGATGTGAGGTTTGGTCATCATATTTTCAGCCCGATTATTGACTCTTCGTCTGCTTGAATCAAATATCCACTCAGTCTGTTTTAAAAGTTATTAATTGTCAAATTATTATTCCCGATTAAAACAAAGACAAAAGACGTAATATTCTTAGGGCTTCGATCTCACACACGTGGGGTCCACGGTTCGAGTCTCTTAGAGCACAGGTAAATGGATTTCTTAGTGCATCAATAAAAGAGCAGCACGTAGAAAGCGGGACTCGATCTCCGGAGTGTGAGGCGGCGGAGGAGGCGCCCACATCTGCGCCACAACGGCTCCTGGTTATTCATTAGTGCTCACTGATCTTATCTTGCACAAACACTAACAATGTGATTTGTGGATGGAAATAACGTAAGTTTGCTTGTTTATTGTAAGTTCATTAATCTATGAATGGACCAGCTCTGTGACATGAGTTTGTGTATGAATGGACCAGCTCTGTGACATGAGTTTGTGTATGAATGGACCAGTTCTGTGACATAAGTTTGTGTATGAATGGACCAGCTCTGTGACATGAGTTTGTGTATGAATGGACCAGCTCTGTGACATGAGTTTGTGTATGAATGGACCAGCTCTGTGACATAAGTTTGTGTATGAATGGACCAGTTCTGTGACATGAGTTTGTGTATGAATGGACCAGCTCTGTGACATGAGTTTGTGTATGAATGGACCAGCTCTGTGACATGAGTTCCTGTATGAATGGACCAGCTCTGTGACATGAATTTGTGCAAGAATATTAATGCTAGTATTCTTACTGCTCTTGCTCTATGAAATGTGAATGATTATGGCGCCTGACGGCTGGGTGGACAGCGCATCGGATTTGTAGTCCTGAGGTTCCGGGTCCGATCCCCCTGTGGAGGCGGAGGTATATGGGCAAAATGTTTTTTTCACCCTGATGCCCCTGTTACCTAGCAGTAAATAGGTACCTGGGAGTTAGACAGCTGGTAGGGGCTGCTTCCTGGGGTGTGTGTAACAAGAGAGGAGGCCTGGTCGAGGACCGGGCCGCGGGGACGCTAAGCCCCGAAATCAACTCATGATAACCTCAAGAAGATGTAAATGACAAATATAAGCAAATCATTGAGGCATAATTAACAAACCGACACACGTTTATACTCAAGCAGATACACTCTGCTTGTGTGTTATGTAATATGTAATATGGAAAATGAGTCAAATTCAAAGTCCTTCAGGGCCAGATGGTAGAGGTCTGGAGTAATATTAGTGCTGTGGACGGGTCCTTCAGGGCCAGATGGTAGAGGTCTGGAGTAATATTAGTGCTGTGGACGGGTCCTTCAGGGCCAGATGGTAGAGGTCTGGAGTAATATTAGTGCTGTGGACGGGTCCTTCAGGGCCAGATGGTAGAGGTCTGGAGTAATATTAGTGCTGTGGTCGGGTCCTTCAGGGCCAGATGGTAGAGGTCTGGAGTAATATTAGTGCTGTGGTCGGGTCCTTCAGGGCCAGATGGTAGAGGTCTGGAGTAATATTAGTGCTGTGGTCGGGTCCTTCAGGGCCAGATAGTGGAGGTCTGGAGTAATATTAGTGCTGTGGTCGGGTCCTTCAGGGCCAGATAGTGGAGGTCTGGAGTAATATTAGTGCTGTGGACGGATCCTTCAGGGCCAGATGGTAGAGGTCTGGAGTAATATTAGTGCTGTGGTCGGGTCCTTCAGGGCCAGATAGTAGAGGTCTGGAGTAATATTAGTGCTGTGGACGGGTCCTTCAGAGCCAGATGGTAGAGGTCTGGAGTAATTTTAGTGCTGTGGACTCATCCTTCAGGGACAGATGGTAGAGGTCTGCAGTAATATTAATGCTGTGGACGGGTCCTTCAGGGCCAGATGGTAGAGGTCTGGAGTAATATTAGTTCTGTGGACGGGTCCTTCAGGGCCAGATGGTAGAGGTCTGGAGTAATATCAGTGCTGTGGACGGGTCCTTCAGGGCCAGATGGTAGAGGTCTGGAGTAATATTAGTGCTGTGGACGGGTCCTTCAGGGCCAGATGGTAGAGGCCTCGAGTAATATTAGTGCTGTGGAGGCGTCCTTCAGGGGCCAGATGGTAGAGGCCTGGTGTAATACTAGAGGGTGCTGTAATATTAGAGTTCTCAGGGTGCTATATGCAATGTTCTCATTGTGTTGTATACAATGTTGTCATAGTGTTGTATACAATGTTCTTAAGTTGCTGTATGCAATGTTCTCAAGGAGCTGTATACAATGCTCTCTTGGTGCTGTATACAATGTTCACATTATGCTGTATTCAATGTTTTCAAGGAACTGGATATATAACACCAAGATTAACTCCGAATACATTTACTAATAGGATAACATCAGTAGCATACTTTTACAGTGGCAAAAGTCTGAACATCATTCAGTTCCTTAAATAAGAGGGCATGCAGGTTACGATACACCGCCTATGTGAAACCAGTCATATATTACGCCTCCTCATCATAGAGGCGTCTTCTAAGAATATAAAACTGATAGAAAATGTTGAGGATTTTTCTGCATGGCTACTCCCGCAATTGCAAAGAATTTGAGTGAACAAAAACTAAAAGGACTACACCTAGCATTTCTACAGAAATGAAAGGGAGAAAAAAGAGACATGACAGTGATATGAAATTCTAATGGATTGACGGAGTAGAAAAATAAATGTTCAGAATAAATGCCAATAGATCTCAAGATCATAGATAGAAGTTTGATAAACATATATGATATAGGTATGTTATAAAGGTTTCTTTCAGCTTAACATAGTTTGAAAATAGAACGAACTAAAGTTATAACAGCTAACTCCATATATTGAAAAGTAGATGAGATATAGGAATTGTTTAGGAGTAATTGCATTACATAACCAGCGATTAGAAAGATGGAATCCGAGAGCTAAAGTTAATTACAACAAGCACAATTAGGTGAAATAGAGAAGCACACACACACAGACACACTAAACTCCAGATTCCCAGTAATTATTGCAACTGTGCCTAAACAGCTCCCAGTGGTAGAAGAGATAATCCTAGATGAGAGACTGATCAATGTTGAGATGACAGCAGAGAAAGTAAAGAAGTAACTAACATCACCAGACGAAACTAAAGCTGTTGGACCTGACATCATATCTTTGTGGATATATATATATAAAGTCGCGGTCAAAGTATCTTTCATGGGTAAGGGGGGAAGGGTGTGTAAAACTTTACAGCACTAATTTTCGAGGTTCCAAGGTGTTAAGAATTGCCAAATTTTGTTTTAATATTATCCACAAAGTAATTTTTGCATTATTGTTGAGGAAAATCGTTCTTTTACTGTTAATATATTTTATGAATGGTACTTCATATCATGATTCTTTTTCGAGACGAATTCGAGCACATGATCAAATATAATCAAGGAAGCATGAAGCACAAACCGTAGTGTCCATTGACAATAGTAAACAACCAGCATTTAATGAATGAAAGCCCAAGTGGCCTGTGTCATTGATTACCATTGGATCTTCAAACAGATTGATATATGTTGTTATTATACTGTCCTAATATTAACACCAATTATATAAGTACTGTTTATTTCATTATGCTCGTCTAGTAGTTACATAATAATACCATTTTTTACTGTGAATGTCTTTATTTGTGTTCAATTTTAAGCTGTTTTGTTGGCAAATAAAATTGAAAATGGCATCTTGTGTAATAATTTACACACAAATTCTTCATACTTATACTCTATTGGATGAGGTGATATGGTACAAAGTTTTGGATGAAGTGACAAACACAAGACAGAACACGAAACAATGGGTATAAATTGGATAAGTGAACATATGAATGGAAGTAACTGCAGAAGGTCTATTGGCCCATACTTCCTCTTGCTGCTTCCATATTGGTTCGGGGTCTTGAAGTAGGTAGAATATAGTTGTGCATTAATTGGCTGTTGATTGCTGGTGTTGAATTTTTGATGTGTAGTGCCTAGCAGATGTCAAGCCGCCTGCTTTCGCCGTACCTATCGATGATTTCTGTGTTGCTTCCATTCATATGTTCAACACAGAAATCATCGAGAGGTACGGCGATAGCAGGTGGCGTGACATCTGCGAGGCACTACACATCAAAAAGTCAACACCAGCAATCAACAGCCAATTAATGAACAACTATATTCTACCTACTTCAAGACTCCGAACCAATATGGAAGCAGAAAGAGGAAGTATGGGCCAACAGACCTTCTGCAGTTACTTTAATTCATATGTTCACCTATGCAATTTATACCCATTGTTTCGTGTTTTGTCTTGAGTTTGTCAATTCACCCAAAACTTTTGTACCATATCACCTCATCCAATAGAGTATAAGTACGAAGAATTTGTATGTAAATTAAGTCTTTGAAAATGTAAAACAAATTACGAAACGCGTTCAGGCGTCAGACAATTAAAAAATTACTTTTGGAGAATTGTAATTTTTATTACCACCGACAGTGAAGAAAAACATAAAAAATATTGAGAAGATTCGTGTTAGAATTATAATCTTACCTTTTCGGTCATATTCAACAACATATATAAATATATATATATATATATATATATATATATATATATATATATATATATATATATATATATATATATATATATATATATATAATATATATATATATATATATATATATATATATATATATATATATATATATATATATATATATATATATATATATATATATATATATTGGTGTATACTGGCAGCAGGTTTTCTTTCAAACATGTTTCATTGAATATGACCGCATATTCTGTATTTATTATTTTCTGGTTTAGGGCTTCTATCCCTCTAACTATTTTCTTAGCATCAGGGCTTAATTGGAATAGGAGTTCTCCAAAACTCATTTTCGTACTTTTAAGGTGAAGAAAAGAAGTGATTTACTATAGAGTGTATTACACTTATTTGTATAATTTGCACGACGTTTCGAACCTCCATGGTTCATTCTCAAGTGAACAGATCTTACAATACTAGTTGATTTTATACCCGCATTAGGTCAGGTGATAATACAATGAAGGTGAAAAACATGGGGGGATACATAAGGGATAAACATAGGGGCTGCAGAAGGCTTATTGGCCCATACGAGGCATCTCCTATCTAAACACAAAGATTAATCCAGTGTAATTGGCCTGTTATGTTGGACATTGTCTTCTGTGTTGGCATCGATATGTTCTTGTCTTGTCCTTACTCTCATGGTGGGTAGAGTAAATAGTTCCGTGATTTGGGTGTTCATGGTAGGTCGCTCTGTTCTTATGTGAATTGCCTCAAGAATTTGTAATCTTCTTGAATCTTGGGTTTTGTCTATTATGCAAGTATTCTTGTTCAACATTTCTCTTGTTAAAGTAATGTCATGGGCTTGTCTCATGTGATTCCTAGGGGCACCAGATTGAAGATGGCATGTCAAACGCCTCGTCAGCTTGGTCGACGTCGTACCTATGTACTTACATTGAAGGTTACATCCTTCGTGGGGGCAAGTGTACATGTATACAACGCTTGACTGCTGTAGAGGGTTCTCCGTCGGCTTCGGGCTGTTTTTGATAAGGATAAGTTTTTGATAACACGAGAGTCAAGCAAGTAGAGTCACTTGCTCTAGTGCTCTTGGGAGGTGGTGATCTTTGTGGTATTTAAATACTCCGAAATTACCATCTCTTTTAAGGGTCTGAGCAGGTGGTGGAGAGGGTTAAGGCGTACCTGTTATGCCAGTTGCTGGAAGGCTTCTGTGCTGGCTAGGGTTCGAGTCTCCTGGTGGGAAAGTGTTCTAAAGTTGTATACTTGACTCTCGTGTTTAGGAGAGTTGTGCCTTAAGCATAGACACTGTGTCTTCCCATATTAACAGGGACTTGATGAAATTAACGTCTAAATGACCCCTCACTTGCTCTAGTGCTCTTGGGAGGTGGTGATCTTTGTGGTATTTAAATACTCCGAAATTACCATCTCTTTTAAGGGTCTGAGCAGGTGGTGGAGAGGGTTAAGGCGTACCTGTTATGCCAGTTGCTGGAAGGCTTCTGTGCTGGCTAGGGTTCGAGTCTCCTGGTGGGAAAGTGTTCTAAAGTTGTATACTTGACTCTCGTGTTTAGGAGAGTTGTGCCTTAAGCATAGACACTGTGTCTTCCCATATTAACAGGGACTTGATGAAATTAACGTCTAAATGACCCCTCACTTGCTCTAGTGCTCTTGGGAGGTGGTGATCTTTGTGGTATTTAAATACTCCGAAATTACCATCTCTTTTAAGGGTCTTAGCAGGTGGTGGAGAGGGTTAAGGCATACCTGTTATGCCAGTTGCTGGAAGGCTTCTGTGCAGGCTAGGGTTCGAGTCTCCTGGTGGGAAAGTGTTCTAAAGTTGTATACTTGACTCTCGTGTTTAGGAGAGTTGTGCCTTAAGCATAGACACTGTGTCTTCCCATATTAACAGGGACTTGATGAAATTAACGTCTAAATGACCCCTCACTTGCTCTAGTGCTCTTGGGAGGTGGTGATCTTTGTGGTATTTAAATACTCCGAAATTACCATCTCTTTTAAGGGTCTGAGCAGGTGGTGGAGAGGGTTAAGGCGTACCTGTTATGCCAGTTGCTGGAAGGCTTCTGTGCTGGCTAGGGTTCGAGTCTCCTGGTGGGAAAGTGTTCTAAAGTTGTATACTTGACTCTCGTGTTTAGGAGAGTTGTGCCTTAAGCATAGACACTGTGTCTTCCCATATTAACAGGGACTTGATGAAATTAACGTCCTAAATGACCCCTCACTTGCTCTAGTGCTCTTGGGAGGTGGTGATCTTTGTGGTATTTAAATACTCCGAAATTACCATCTCTTTTAAGGGTCTGAGCAGGTGGTGGAGAGGGTTAAGGCGTACCTGTTATGCCAGTTGCTGGAAGGCTTCTGTGCAGGCTAGGGTTCGAGTCTCCTGGTGGGAAAGTGTTCTAAAGTTGTATACTTGACTCTCGTGTTTAGGAGAGTTGTGCCTTAAGCATAGACACTGTGTCTTCCCATATTAACAGGGACTTGATGAAATTAACGTCTAAATGACCCCTCACTTGCTCTAGTGCTCTTGGGAGGTGGTGATCTTTGTGGTATTTAAATACTCCAAAATTACCATCTCTTTTAAGGGTCTGAGCAGGTGGGTGGAGAGGGTTACAAGGCGTACCTGTTAATGACAGTTGCTGGAAGGCCTTCTGTGCTGGGCTAGGGTTCGAGTCTCCTGGTGGGAAAGTGTTCTAAAGTGGTGTCATACTTGACTCTCGTGTTTAGAGAGAGTTTGTGGCCTTAAGCATAGACACTGTGGTCCTTCCCATAAGTAAACAGGGACTTGAATGAAATTAAGCGTCTAAATGACCCATCACTTGCTCTAGTGCTCTTGGAGGGTGTATCTTTGTGGTATTTAAATACTACCGAAATTACCATCTCTTTAAGGGTCTGAGCAGGTGGTGGAGCAGGTGTTAAGGCGTAACCTGTATATGCCAGTTGCTGGAAGGCTTCTGTGGGCTGGCTAGGGGTTCGAGTCTCCTGGTGGGAAAGTGTTCTAAAGTTGTATACTTGACTCTCGTTGATTAGGAGAGGTTGTGGCCTTAAGACATAAGACACTGTGTCTTCCCATAATTAACGGGACTTGAATGAAATTAACGTCTAAATGACCCCTCAATTGCTCTAGTGCTCTTGGGAGGTGGTGATCTTTGTGGTATTTAAATACTCCGAAATTACCATCTCTTTAAGGGTCTGAGCAGGTGGTGGAGAGGGTTAAGGCGTACCTGTTATGCCAGTTGCTGGAAGGCTTCTGTGCTGGCTAGGGTTCGAGTCTCCTGGTGGGAAAGTGTTCTAAAGTTGTATACTTGACTCTCGTGTTTAGGAGAGTTGTGCCTTAAGCATAGACACTGTGTCTTCTCCATATTAACAGGGACTTGATGAAATTAACGTCTAAATGACCCCTCACTTGCTCTAAGTGCTCCTTGGGAGGTGGTGATCTTTGTGGTATTTAAATACTCCGAAATTACCATCTCTTTAAGGGTCTTAGCAGGTGGTTGGAGAGGGTTAAGGCATACCTGTTATGCCAGTTGCTGGAAGGCTTCTGTGCAGGCTAGGGTTCGAGTCTCCTGGTGGGAAAGTGTTCTAAAGTTGTATACTTGACTCTCGTGTTTAGGAGAGTTGTGCCTTAAGCATAGACACTGTGTCTTCCCATATTAACAGGGACTTGATGAAATAACGTCTAAATGACCCCTCACTTGCTCTAGTGCTCTTGGGAGGTGGTGATCTTTGTGGTATTTAAATACTCCGAAATTACCATCTCTTTTAAGGGTCTGAGCAGGTGGAGAGGGTTAAGGCGTACCTGTTATGCCAGTTGCTGGAAGGCTTCTGTGCTGGCTAGGGTTCGAGTCTCCTGGTGGGAAAGTGTTCTAAAGTTGTATACTTGACTCTCGTGTTTAGGAGAGTTGTGCCTTAAGCATAGACACTGTGTCTTCCCATATTAACAGGGACTTGATGAAATTAACGTCTAAATGACCCCTCACTTGCTCTAGTGCTCTTGGGAGTGGTGATCTTTGTGGTATTTAAATACTCCGAAATTACCATCTCTTTTAAGGGTCTGAGCAGGTGGTGGAGAGGGTTAAGGCGTACCTGTTATGCCAGTTGCTGGAAGGCTTCTGTGCAGGCTAGGGTTCGAGTCTCCTGGTGGGAAAGTGTTCTAAAGTTGTATACTTGACTCTCGTGTTTAGGAGAGTTGTGCCTTAAGCATAGACACTGTGTCTTCCCATATTAACAGGGACTTGATGAAATTAACGTCTAAATGACCCCTCACTTGCTCTAGTGCTCTTGGGAGGTGGTGATCTTTGTGGTATTTAAATACTCCAAAATTACCATCTCTTTTAAGGGTCTGAGCAGGTGGTGGAGAGGGTTAAGGCGTACCTGTTATGCCAGTTGCTGGAAGGCTTCTGTGCTGGCTAGGGTTCGAGTCTCCTGGTGGGAAAGTGTTCTAAAGTTGTATACTTGACTCTCGTGTTTAGGAGAGTTGTGCCTTAAGCATAGACACTGTGTCTTCCCATATTAACAGGGACTTGATGAAATTAACGTCTAAATGACCCCTCACTTGCTCTAGTGCTCTTGGGAGGTGGTGATCTTTGTGGTATTTAAATACTCCGAAATTACCATCTCTTTTAAGGGTCTGAGCAGGTGGTGGAGAGGGTTAAGGCGTACCTGTTATGCCAGTTGCTGGAAGGCTTCTGTGCTGGCTAGGGTTCGAGTCTCCTGGTGGGAAAGTGTTCTAAAGTTGTATACTTGACTCTCGTGTTTAGGAGAGTTGTGCCTTAAGCATAGACAGTCTGTGTCTTCCCATATTAACAGGGACTTGATGAAATTAACGTCTAAATGACCCCTCAATTGCTCTAGTGCTCTTGGGAGGTGGTGATCTTTGTGGTATTTAAATACTCCGAAATTACCATCTCTTTTAAGGGTCTGAGCAGGTGGTGGAGAGGGTTAAGGCGTACCTGTTATGCCAGTTGCTGGAAGGCTTCTGTGCTGGCTAGGGTTCGAGTCTCCTGGTGGGAAAGTGTTCTAAAGTTGTATACTTGACTCTCGTGTTTAGGAGAGTTGTGCCTTAAGCATAGACACTGTGTCTTCCCATATTAACAGGGACTTGATGAAATTAACGTCTAAATGACCCCTCACTTGCTCTAGTGCTCTTGGGAGGTGGTGATCTTTGTGGTATTTAAATACTCCGAAATTACCATCTCTTTTAAGGGTCTGAGCAGGTGGTGGAGAGGGTTAAGGCGTACCTGTTATGCCAGTTGCTGGAAGGCTTCTGTGCTGGCTAGGGTTCGAGTCTCCTGGTGGGAAAGTGTTCTAAAGTTATATATATATATATATATATATATATATAGATATATATATTATATATATATATATATATTAATATATATATATATATATATATATATATATATAAAGTATATATATATATATATATATATATATATATATATATTATATATATATATATATGGCCCCCAGGACTATATTCAACTGAAAACTCACACCCCAGAAATGACTCGAACCCATACTGCCAGGAGCACACTGCTGGCGTACACGATCCCTTAACCGCTCGACCAACACGACCGGACAAAAGAGGATGGTAGCTGAGGCTATTTCCATCCTCCCAGCCGGCACTCGGTTGGTAATCTTGGGCATGGTAGTTTATCAAATCACCTCTTTCTTTGGGGCACACGTGAGGAACACAAATGCGAACAAGCCTGAAGGGTCCCCAGGACTATGTGCAACTGAAAACTCACACCCCAGAAGTGACTCGAACCTGTACTGCCAGGAGAACACTGCTGGCGTACAGGATCCCTTAACCACTCGACCAACAAGACCGAACAAAAGAGGATGGTAGCCGAGGCTATTTCCATCCCCCCGCCGGCACTCGGTTCGTAATCTTGGGCATGGTATTTTATCAAATCACCTCATTCTTTGGGGCACACGTGAGGAACACAAATGCGAACAAGCCTGAATTGTCCCCAGGACTATATGTAACTGAAACTCGCACCTCAGAAGTGACTCGAATCCATACTGCCAGGAGCACATGCTGGCATACAGGATCCCTTAACTGCTCAACCAACACGACCGAACAAAAGAGGATGGTAGCCGAGGCTATTTCCATCCCCCCGCCGGCACTCGGTTGGTAATCTTGGGCATGGTATTTTATCAAATCACCTCATTCTTTGAGGCACAAGTGAGGAACACAAATGCGAACAAGCCTGAATGGTTCCCAGGATTATATGCAACTGAAAACTCACACCCCAGAAGTGACGCGAACCCATACTGCCAGGAGCTCACTGCTGGTGTACAGGATATCTTAACCGCTCGACCAACACGACCGGACAAAAGAGGATGGTAGCTGAGGCTATTTCCCGCCGGGCACTCGGTTGGTAATCTTGGTATGGTATTTTATAAAATCATCATTTTGGGGGGTACACGTGAGGAATACAAATGGGAACAAGCCTGAATGGTCCCCAGGACTATATGCAACTGAAAACTCACACCCCAGAAGTGACTCGAACCATACTGCCAGGAGCACACTGCTAGCATACAGGATCCCTAAACTGCTTGATCAACACAACCGAACAGAAGAGGATGGTAGCCGAGGCTATTTCCATTGCATGATCCTTTGGATTTAAATTCTTAATAATCATAACTTCCAGATCCCTTTCGCAATCTCAACACCATCTAGCTCGTATTTTGTAACTCTATCATTATTACCTCAGAACTTTACATTGATCAGCAATAAACTGCATCTGCCAATCTTTTGAAAATTTCAATACCCTATTTAGATCAACTTAAAATGATTGGGTCTTCTTCCGTGTTAATTTCCCTACCGATTTTTGTATCATCGGCAAATTTGCAAATGTTGTTACTCATACTGAATCAAAATCATTTATATTATATAAACAACAGAAGTCCAGGACGGAGCCTTGAGGCACTCCACTTACAACATTTTCCCACTCTGACTTAATCCCATTTATACTAACTCTCTGTTTCCTTTGGTATAGCCATGCCTTAATCCATCTTAATATAGCACCCCCCAATACCATTAGCCTTTATCTTTTTAATCAGTCTTTCATGTGGCACTGTATCAAAAGCTTTGCTAAAGTCAAGGTACACAACATCGCAAACCTTACCACTATCAACTGCCTCAACTATGCTGAAATAAAAGATAGCAAATTTGTTACACATGAAAATAAAATAAAAAAAATGTTTATTCAGGTAAAATAAATAAAATGTTTATTCAGGTAAGGTACATACATACAAGAGATTTTACATAATTTGATCGATTTATAGATGGAGCTAGTACATACAATGCCTAAAGCCACTATTACGCAAAGCGTTTCGGGCAGGAAAAACATTAATGACTAAAAACTTAATACTAATTGAGTATAAAGAATAAAATGTGTTGAGAACAAATAAAAATAAAGATAAAAAAGGGGGAAATATGGCTGAAAACGCAGCAAAAATACAATTAGGTCGACAAACAGCGTGGTTTAAGAAAACAGACATGGGTTGACAATAGGGTATATATGGATAAGGGTATATGGAGTTGATTTCGGGGCTTTGTTTTTAGTGTCCCCGCGGCCCGGTCCTTGACCAGGCCTCCACCCCCAGGAAGCAGCCCGTGACAGCTGACTAACTCCCAGATACCTATTTTACTGCTAGGTAACAGGGGCATCGGGTGAAAGAAACTCTGCCCATCGTTTCTCGCTGGCGCCCGGGATCGAACCCGGGACCACAGGATCACATGTCCAGCGTGATGTCCGCTCGGCCAACCAGCTCCCTTATTATGTGGCTACCTTGCCAGGATAAGGTAGGGGGGTAAGGTAGGTTACAGGGAATTTATTTGGTAGTGCTTCGTTTTTATCTTAAAACTGGTTGAGAGAGGTACAGTCTTTAACATGGTTGGGAAGGTCATTCCACATTCTGGGTCCCTTGATTTGTAGAGCATTTCTAGTTTGATTAAGTCGTACTCTTGGAATATCAAAACTGAATTTATTCTGGTGTGGTGCTCATGGGATCTGTTATAACCTTCAATGAAGCTTTTGAGGACAGGATTGGCATTACAGTTCAGCATTTTATATATGTATAATACACATGAGAGAATGTGCAGTGACTTAATATCTAACATATTCCGAGATTTGAGTAAGGGTACCGAGTGATGTCTGGGGCCAGAGTTGGATATTGTCCTAATAGCAGCTTTGTGTTGAGTAATTAGAGGATGTAAATGATTTTGGGTAGTAGAACCCCAAGCACAAATACCATAGTTGAGATATGGATAGATGAAAGAGTAATAGAGCGTCACCAGAGCATGGCGTGGGGACATAATATCTGATCTTAGAAAGAATGCCAACAGTTTTTGAATTTTTTTATTTTTATATTTAGAATGTGTCCCTGGAAATTCAGCTTGTGGTCAATGAGAACGCCAAGGAATTTGCCATCTAATTTGTTACAGATTTGGGTATTGTTTATTATGAGATTTATTGATTAGAGGAATGATTACCAAGCAGAATATAGAAAGTTTTGTCAATATTAAGGGTGAGTTTGTTGGCCGTTATCCAAAGATGGACTTTATTTAGCTCAGTATTTACTGTGGCATTTAGAGCATGAACCTCCATTGGTAAAACCATGTTGTGACTCGTTTATTAATTTATGTTTTTCAAGATGAAAACGAATGGTATTTGCAATTATAAAAACGAATGGTATTTGCAATTAATGAAAATGAATGGACGCCTGTCATCAAGCGCACCATTATTATCGTAAGTTACATTAATGAATAATGAGTGCGGATGAGTGTCACTGTCACTTGCTTATCTCATGTAACTTGACGACTTGTAAATCTACTCTTGCCGCCTCACACTTCAGGTCTTGATAAGTGACACCTCGTTCAGTAACCAAGTATATTGTGGCCATGGTATATTGTGGCCATGGTATATGTGGCCATGGTATATGTGTTACCATGGTATATTTGTGGCCATGGTATATGGTGGCCATGGTATATTGAGGCCATGGTATATGTGTGGTCATGGTATATGTGTGGCCATGGTATATGTGTGACCATGGTATATGTGGCCATGGTATATTTGGCCATGGTATATAGTGGCCATGGTATATGTGTGGCCATGGTATATGGTGGCCATGGTATATGTGGCCATGGTATATGTGTGGCCATGGTATGTGTGGCCATGGTATATGTGTGGCCATGGTATATGGTAGCCATGGTATATGTGTGACCATGGTATATGTGTGGCCATGGTATATGGTGTGCCATGGTATATGTGTGGCCATGGTATATGTGTGGCCATGGTATATGGTGGCCATGGTATATGTGTGGCCATGGTATATGTGTAGCAATGGTATATGTGTGGCCATGGTTATAGTGGCCATGTTATATGTGTTGACATGGTATATGTGTGGCCATGGTATATGTTTGGCCATGGTATATGTGTGACCATGGTATATGGTGGCCATGGTATATGTGTGGCCATGATATATATGTGGCCATGGTATATGTGTGACCATGGTATATGTGTGACCATGGTATATATTTTATTTTTTTGAGATATATACAAGAGTTGTTACATTATTGTACAGCCACTAGTACGC
>NC_091160.1:10155179-10229364 GCF_040958095.1 Procambarus clarkii | reverse complement strand
GCCTGCCTCACAAGGGTTCCCCCAAATATGGCCCTTATGAGTCAGCGTTAGGTCTATGGTTTCTCTTCAGAGTTTTGTAGGGCTAACGCTGGTGGCTGGCCAGTTTGGTAGTGGCTTTGGCAGGCCCGTTGGTACTCGTTCATTTTTTACCTCTGATTTCTCAGGTCGGTTTATATTGGTGTAAGTGCTTGTGGTGGATCTTTCATAGGTGCCTTGGTTGCGAGCTAGATGCGGTTGTGGATGGTGTTTATTGCTTGGTCTATTGTTTGGGTTGGGAGGTTTTCGAACTCAATGATGGGGTCGTCAGCGAGAAGGTGTCATATATATGGGCTCGCATGGTTTCCAGTCTGGGCCTGGGAGGTGCCACAAACCACCACCGGAGGTGGTGGTGGTGGAGGGGAGCCGGTCGGCCGAGCGGACAGTACACTGGACTTGTGATCCTGTGGTCCTGGGTTCGATCCCAGGCGCCGGCAAGAAACAATATGCAAAGTTTCTTTCACCCTATGCCCCTGTTACCTAGCTGACTAACACCCAGGTACCTATTTTACTGCTGTCACGGGCTGCTTCCTGGGGGTGGAGGCCTGGTCGAGGACCGGGCCGCAGGGACACTAAAGCCCCGAAATCATCTCAAGATAACCTCAAGATAACCAGAAGGGGGGTAGCTTGGAGGGTGGTGACCACAGGGATGTGGTCTGATCCCACGTTCTTGCCTGGGGTCACTATGCAGTGGAATAGGTAGTAGCCTGGTATAGTGGTGTAGTACCCTGGTATAGTGGCGTGGTGTGGTGTAGTAGCCTGGTGTGGTGCTGTAGCCTGGTATAGTGGTGTAGCGGCCTGGCATAGAGGCGTGTGGTGTAGCACCAGCGACCACGTGTTCACAGGACAAGGCCTAATGGCAGACTGCAGGGGCCTCTTGGGATAGTGTCAGTGTTCGAAATCTCAAACTATTCCTCAACATTATAGAATCTGAATTCAGAAATATTTCCATCTAATTTTTAGTTTTTAAACCCATAATAATATTAATGCATTGACATGTCTTATTTCCTTGCTGCATATTTACATTTGTTTATATTTACAACATTTCGTTTCATAATTTGAAAGCTCTCGCGAGCGTACGGACACGGTCACCCACCGTGACGACCGTTAAGGTCCTGACTAAACCGCCCTCCTCATCCCTTACCCTCCACCACCCCACACTCCCCCACTGCCCCCCCCCACCACCCCACACTGCCCCTCCACCACCCCACACTGCCCCTCCACCACCCCACACTGCCCCTCCACCACCCCACTGCCCCTCCACCACCCAATATATACTCGTGATTTAGTTCAGTATGGGGTTTAAAGAAAAAACAGCATACCAATGTTATGTCACAGAAAACAAATTTATCATAAAACTCGTGTATTTGTCTTATAATATGGAAATGCATTCATATAATAGATAACATATGAATAGTCAAATTTCTGTGAATCCCCTACCATGTTGGAATATTTGCAGCTAGCAAATGTGCTGGCTGCTGAAGGAAACCACATTGGTTTCATTTTCGATACAAATGCATGGAGATTCAGAATGGAAACAATTATAGTTGAGCATGCAGAGGAGTTTAAGAATCTATGGTGAGAGTGATGGATACAAACTTGACAACTATACTTCAGAGAATGTAAACATCTAAGTCATTAGAAATGTGTAGAATAATAAACCCTACATTGTTTGAGTTAGGGAAAACGCCATTTGTCACACAGATACTGTTCTTAAAGATTCCCTCATTTTGCACCGGCAAGATAACATGTAAGATTTTAAGGGTTGACGAATGTTAATCTTCTTGTTTGATAAACTGTGCACTTGAGACATAGTTAATAAGAACACGCCAATATATAAGATAACAAAACGTTTACAGATTCTTTCACACCACTTTCCAGCAACATTTACAATTTATATAAATTATTTTAGGGAATAATACATAAATTTTATATTTAAACATGATATTAGTGTTTAGTGGAATGCATAAGGAGTCAAATTGTTAAAAAGAGCGATTTTAGAAAATTTGGGACACTTTTTTTTCTCATAGAATAACTTAATGTATTTTGAAGGTTTCATTCAGCCATTAAATATCATTCACAATTTATTAATGAATTTTACAAAAAAAAAAAAAATTTTATTTAAACATGTAGAAACTATTTGTAATACATTAGGAACAAAATAGTTGTAGAAAAACAATATTATAAAACCTGTGTGTTTGGATTTTTGGATTAAAAGTTTCTCAAAGGCTCTCCTGCACCATTCTCAATGAAAGTCATTCCTACACCTATGGGAAGAGATAGATGAACGTTTTCTATACCATTTGTGTTTGCTGGGCCAGCAGCTTCACCGGGTTGTTTGGAAATGTGATATGGGCAAATGCTAGGAGTTCAGAACCTAAGCTTGCCTTAGGGTTGGGGTTTGTTGCGAGGGGTTAGTTGTTGAGGTCTATTGTGGGGTCTACACATTACCAACTAAGGAACACACAATCTCTAGATGCTCTGCTGTCTGAGAGTAATACTTATGAACATATTTGTAAATACACTAATATACATTTAACACTAATAAGGTGTAATTAAAAGAAATGTACACACAAGAAAACTGAATTATAGGACCAAATCGGTGACGCTCTATTGGGTACTCTGCACGCATCATTGGAACAGCCATATATGGTTATCATTCCCCCCCCCCCCCCCCCCCCCCCCCCCCCCCCCCCCCCCCCCATGACCATACATGCAATAGCATAACAAAAATATCTTATAAAAGCACACTACAGCATGCTACATTTAAGTCTGTCCATTTGTTCTATGTTAATCTCCCAGTAACTGAGGAAAGAATATATGAACATAAATGCTTTATAGTGATAAATGTCAGAATCGAGCATTGATTCGTAAAAAGTACAAAAGTCTCGGCCAATATCGATGGGTGTAACTTCGATGTCTTGGGGATCTTTAGGAGGTTGATCTTTAATACAATGTCGTCGACGGGGGTTAGTCTAGACTTTGAAGTGTTTATGGCGCATTGCCACCCCTTGATGGGTCGCAGTGACGGTGGGCAGGCTTGTGATCTGTCTTGATTACTTTCCTGCGATCTTTGTGCAGTGACTTTAGCTTGCTAGTGCTTTACCCGACAATGCTAATTATTCGGAGGCCATCCATCTTCTCCAAGGTATGTTTAGGATGAGTGGGGCTGACCTAGTGTAATGCGCCCTGCCAACTATCACAAAATTGGTCGCTGTGGGCGAGCAACTTCAAGTACAGGGTCTGCAGTCTGGTCAGTGGTTCAGTTTTCTGTGTCAGGATTGGATTAGTTGGAGGTTCTGGGGGAAGTATGGTATTTTCCTCAGCTGAAGTTGTAGTGTTTTTGGAGAGAACTGTAGGAGAGAATGGAGCAGAGCAAGATCCGAGGAGGAGGGACAGAGATACTAGGAAGACCATTGTGAGGAAGATAGTCAGCAAAGTCACGATCCTTGGCTTTCAGGTAAGCAGCTTGTACACAGGCAGTGACTTTCATATGAAAGGTTCTGAAGAGGAGAATAAGGTGATGGTGGGTGAGGGAAGAGAGGTGGAGAGGACAGAGTTTCTCCGTAGTGTAGTGGTAAGACACTCGCCTGGCATTCCGCGAGCGCTTTGTCATGGATTCATATCCAGGCCGGGGAGGATTTACTGGGCGCAAATCCTTAACTGTAGCCTTTGTTTAACTCAACAGTAAAATTTGTACTTGGTTGTAAAAAAGATTCTTCGCGGCGGGGACCGTATTCCAGGGACCTGCCCGAAACGTTAAGAGTACTTGTGGCTGTACAAGAATGTAACAACTCTTGTATATATTCCCCCCTCCCCCCCCCCCCCAAAAAAAAAAAAATTGTGCAGTAGTAGGGTTGTGGTGATGGTAGTGAGGGGTAGCATTGACTCTGGCATGAATATAGTTGGCTGATGCTGTTTGGTAATGGGATGGGTTAAGGGAGTTTGAGGAAGAGTGAGGGTGTGCATGAGTGCGAGGTTGGTTAGTACGAAGAGTTTTGAGTTTTTCTCCATAGGGCAAGATTTATCAACTGCTGAATGAGCACCATGGCAATTAGTGCATTTTAGGGTGTGGGCAGAGCAGAATATGAAAATGGCCTTCTGCAGAGCATTTAGAGCATGTCTTCAGAGGCAATGAGGAATTTGATGCTGTTGGTATTGACATGTTTGATAAGATTAGTGGCAGGTGTTCCAGTGGTATTGAAGAAAGTAGTGATGCAATCAATAGTATCCATGGGTGTAGTGCTAGTGTAGTTCATCCAGACAGTGAGCCATTGTGACTCACTATCTGCAGACAGTCCTGTGTTTGTGCCAATCACTACGAATCCATAAAGCTCAGCGAGGGTCAGTGTGTAGGCCAGGTCAAAGACCTTGCCTACACACAGGTCTAGGACCTGGCCTAAGGGCTTCACCACGAACAAACACCGGGTCCAGAAAGGTTGCAACCCCAGTTACGGTGGAGCTAACGTCAATTAGCTCTTAACTGGTCGAGAGCTAACGTCGGTTAGCGTGACGAGCGCGCACAAGAGTTCTGTGATAGTGATCAGTCTTCCGGTAGGTTCTTTGAGGGTTTTGGATCTCACCGCCCCGGCAGATGCCAGGCTGTAGCAAAGTGCCTGCTCTAGTCTTCCCGCTGAGGTGCAGCTGATTTTCTGCCAACATGGAACTCTCATTTTCCTGAATTTCGCGTATTTTCCGACGTATCGGCATGGCGGGGTACATACGCCAGTGTGCTGTAGTTGCCCTTAAGCCCAAAGCTCCAGTAGCACTTTCATTGACCCTATGCATTTTTTGATTCACTAATGTTGATATAATTTCATTTTTTATTCAGGTGAAAGTACATACTTGGGAAGAGTTACAAAACAGTTGGATTTATAGATAGCGCTAGTACATATAATACCTAAAGCCACTAATACCCCATAACGTTTAGGGCAAGGTGTGGAGGGGGGGGGGGGGAACAAAAGACTAAAACTTAATGGTAAGAGATTAAAATAAAAATTGTTGAAAAAAAGTAATACAAAGGGTTTATGGCAGAAATCGGCAATTTTACAAATTGGTCAATAAACAGCATTGTTGAAAATAGCAAGACATGGGTTGACATTTAGGGGGTAAGGTAGGTTACATAGTTTATTAGGTAGTACTTTATCTTAAAGGCTGTACCTCTCGACCAGCTTGACATGATTGGGAAAGACATTCCACATTCTGGGGCCCTTGATTTGTAGAACACTTTTTTTTTTAGTTACCTATTTCACCTAGAAAGTAAGACACCTTTTTAGCTTTTAGGTGAAATAAGACGTGGGGAAAAGTTTTCTTGGTCACATTGGGACAGCAGTATAGGCATTGCTGATGCAAACACACTATTGGATTTAGAACATTAAAGTACGAGACCCTTAAGACAGGGTAGTCACGATTAATTAAATTTGAAAGCTTTTTAAAGTTTCAAATGTCCAGACGAATTTAGCATACTAGTAAAAAAAGGACATTAGCGAGACATTCCTCAAAAGGTTACGAATGTGGTGCCTAAAGTATCCATAAACACTACACACAGATCACACTAACGTGATGCATCAAATGAACAAATCCACAAGGGCCGTGACGAGGATTCGAACCTGCATCCGGTAGCATCCCAGACACTGCCTTTTTAACCCTGTCATAGCTCAGTCGATTCATCGATAAGCCCTGTTTAAAATCTAAAGGAAAAATCCCAAATTGTTAAAGACTCTTTCCCATTGGCGAAATGCCAGTAGAGGTGAAGTAAGGAGTTGCATGAAAACTTAGAAATGAAGTCTCGTGAAGCAAAGTTGCATATATTGGAGTTTAGTGTAAATCCAGCATTATTCCTCAAGAGTTTTTTTGGGAGTTCTGAATGTTACTATGAAAGGTTGCAGAATAGTCAGAACCGGTGAGTTTATCTAGCACAATTTAGAGTTCATGGCTTGTTGTAAGGTAGCAGGTATTAGTCCAGAGTCGTATGGCATTCTGATCTGTTAAAAGGACGACCCATATGAAAAGGCAGTTTTTGTCGGTCTTCATGAAATCATGGCCCAGTAAGCTGCTTTGACGGTGGTCAAATACTTGACCAAAGCTGTCCAGGATCGCCAATGACATGGGGTACGAATCTGCAATGGTGCAATCGGTCCCACGGCTGAGGGTAGGACCCCGGAGGCCTGCAAGTGTCCGAAAGACGGCACACACACACACTGCCATGATCTGTGGAAGGTCCTTCAGATCCAATGGTGCGCACACCACTTTTTATTAACACATTTAGGTACAACTGCATTTGTGCAGCTGCCCTAGACTATATGAAAGGAGTACAGCATATCAAAAAACTAGCTACGTGATGCTAAAAATCCCCATCACACAAGATGGTTAGTCATACAAAGGCATGTGATCAGTAGTCTGCACCGGCAAACTCTGGTTGCATTGAGGATATCATTATTGACAAAGTAAATAAAGTAATTGCAAAGCTCCAGGTACCTCTTGCCAACGGGTCTGATAACTAGGCTTGCGGTAATGTAGTGTGGGAGATCATACCGCAGTTCCTGTTCAGTTTGTACGTAGTGCTCAGGATTGGGAGGTGTTTTTTTTTTTGTCCCCTAACTCTTGCCACTTTGGTGGTGGTGGTGGGGGGGGGGGGGTTTAAGGGTGTTGCTCTGGCTTTGGGGTCCAGCGGCCCAGCCACAAGGCATGGGTCGCATAGGCCCCTCAGCAGTAACCCTAAAAAATTACATCCTAAAAACTAAACATGTATGTTACAATAGATGGTACATCAAAATAGTGGAGACATAAACAATACATAGAAATATTAAAATATCCAATAACACAAAATCGCAGGCATGCCAAATAATATTCTGTAGTGTGGTAAACCGACCTGTGAGATTTATATTTAATTATTTGATATTTAGTGCTTATATTTACGCTGATTAAATCTTTCAGTAGCCATTTGTATGCTGTTTACCTGACTATTTCTGCAATATTCTCATAAATCGACTCCTTGCACATTAGGGGGGGAGGGGGTTATATTAAATTTATATATGCAGCTAATAAAACTAAAGTATTAATCTACATATATAAATAATGAAAATTGTGAGGTCTTACCTTATTGTACGGTAGGCCTGGTCCACCAGGTATAAACACGGATGATGACAAAATAATCCTCGTTGAGGTTAGCATCAGCCCCATATACTGGTTTACTAGGATTAATTCTTGCTTCCTCTTAAATTGTTCCTGTCAAAGGACACTTGCTATAAAGCAGGAATTATATATATATATATATAATATAATCTCACCAAGAACTTTGACCCGACCAGGATTCGAACCCATGCTGTCCTGGATCACCCCTAAACGTACATAGTACGTGACCACTGCACCAATGATCGTCTAATGAAAGATGATCATTGGTGCGGTGGTCATGGTACTGTGTATGTTTAGGGGTGATCCTGGACGGCATGGGTTCGAATCCTGGCCGGGTAAGAGTTCTTAGTGATCTATGGCTTGCACGTTCATGTTCCTTTCTCACATATAATATATGTGTGTATAATGTATGTGTGTGTATAATGTGTGTGTGTACAATGTGTGTGTGTACATATTGTATGTATGTGCATGTGTGTGTGTATGTGTATGACAGCAATATCAGAGGAAATATTATTAGTTAGATAAGGACCAAGGAATAATTGCCTGTATTATTAAACACTTTCGCGCTTTGGTGACAAGTGTCATCACCAATTTTCCTACTGACTACGCTGGCGTGCCGCGCTCGCGAGTCACAAGAAAAAATATTTGTATAAAATCCATTTATTATCCGATCAACTTGGGGATAGTTTACAAATGTTTGCCATGAAATTTACGTTTTTTCTAATAGCCGGACAGCTTATTAAAGAGAACGGCGTGGCAGTGAATTTATCGTGGTAAAACAATTGTATTATTGACACGACGAGTATAATCGACGTAGTTTTTATATGTTGCCGGTCGAACGCATTCTTATGTGACCTTTTATACTTATGTTCTTATAGAACATTCTATTGCGAACACATTGGAACAAAAATGAAACACATCGAAAAATAATGTCAGGACAGTGAATTGAATATACACTTTTCAAAGCGGGTTTCACCGATATGCCGCCGCGGGTAACACTTCGGAAACTTCCCCCACTGTTTTGGGTGGGCTACGACATTGAATCTATATTTATATGCATATGTCCGTGTAGAGAATTTTATTGAGATTTCAGTGATACCAAATTTAAATACGTACGCCTACAATTAGTGTCAGGACATTCAAAAGAGTATACACTTTTCGGCCTTCCCGCTTAGGCGTGCGAAACGCCGAAAGCCCAGGGCTGATGTTTTTTTTTTCCAGAACGCCGCAAGCGCGAAAACTGTTTGCCCTATATCTACCTAACATTACTGGCTAGGAATGTAAAAAAAACATAAACGGGTTTGGGTAATATTTTCCTTATAGTAGACGTAGTTGTCTGTTGATATCATAAGTACTTTACTCCTGTGACACAGCTGTCCAAGGGAGAATTCTAAGGTGTTTTGCTTCTGCTACTTGCGTCAGCAATAATGGCTGACCACTTCCACAACTGACGCCCTGGCTCTTGTCCAGATGTCAACAAGTAGTAGACAGGTCACATTTACTATTTTGGTACTGACAATTATTATAAGTACATCTCATTTGACTCGAGTCCAAAGATTGCTGTATTAAGTAATTCCCAACAGAATAGCTGGTGAATTTATAGCGCTGTGGCAATGATCTCAGTTTTTATTGACGGAAAATTCCACTGTGCCACGTCTTCTATGAGTGAATTTATATATACAAAAGCAGATATATTACCTGCATAGTGTTTGTATTAGTAAATGGCGTTGGGTATTCAGACATGTAGAAGAGATGATCGCCTTGCTTGGCATGCACACATGTAAAATATCACGGGGGTGGCATGCCTGGCTTGCACTAGTAAAGTCCCCAGTAGAGTAAAAGGACCATGCACACGTCCCTCCAGCCATAGCTTATCCTCTCACAGGTTCGGTCAGGCCATCCATTTCCAGAATAGCCATGGGGAAAGTGGTACCCCAAGATGTACGACTCATTAGCCAGAGTTAACTCGCCCTAGTTTCATGGTTATTCGGGGCACAAGGGTAAGACCACCCATGTCCAGGGGTGATCATTATCAACTTTCGTTACTGTGCTCTTGAACCACATTTGATATATGGAATGTCAAGGTCAGGGCTTTCACGAAACAGATTTCAAATCTCCATTAAGTGTCCATGAGTTAAGCGAGATGGCCATGACGCAGCCTAGCTAGAGCCGTTTCCAACCACCGGTTATGGTGACAGGAGAAAGGCCATGGGGACACAATGCTTAAGAGTACGTAGTTTGTTACCAACACCCCTGCCAATGGGCAAGGATGGAGGAATGAATAACAGGGTAAAATTCGGAAAAAGGAATACCTTTACGGGAAATGGGACAAGAGCAGATAGCGACTCTAGTGGCAGCATCCACACGCTCTTTTAAAGAAACACCAATATGGCTGGGAACCCAGCAAAACTCTACGGATTTAAGTTTACTAGATAAGAAACGGTCAATGTTGAATCTCGACGACTACCGGATGGACAGGATTAAAGGACCCTAGAGCCACGAGGGCACTGAGTCGACTACAATCACAAACGAGGATAGACAACGAGAAAGCAGGAGACGGAGAGCAGAGAGAATAGCATAAAGTTCCGCTGTGAAGATGCTAGTCTCGGAAGGGAGGCGACACACACAAGGACAGTCAGGAGTAGCCCATATCGTCCGCAGACTTGCACCCATCGGTGAAGATGAAAATGGAGCGGGAGTGTGAAGAAAAGTGCTCAAGAAAAAGGCGCTTCAGAACCATAGGAGTTAAAGACTTAGCAACGTGGATCAACGATGTACAAAACTTCGGAAGGGCGACCCTCCACAGGGGCAAGGAGGGAACAATACGAGGAGAAATATGAGACGAATGGAAAGTCCTGTAAGCGAGATAGCTGGACAGAAAGAGGGAGGTGATGAAGAGGAACAAGAACTACAGGAGGGATTAAAGTAAAGGCACGACAGAGGCGAGAGGAAGCATGTTGCAAGGACAGCGCCAGAGTGCGAAGACGGTAGTGATCATAGCAGTCCTGAAGAGATAGGAAGCCAATGTCAACATATAAGCTGAGGGCGGGAGTCAAACAAAAGGCACCAGAGCTGAGGCACAACCCAGTATGGTGCAAAACATCAAAACGGCGAAGAGAAGCAGCAGCGGACTAGTAAGCAGGGCAACCATAATAGTTTAGACAGGACGAGTGAGGAAAGTAAAGACGCCTGTATGCCCCCCCCCCCCCCAAGAAGTATGGGACAAAACCTTGAGGGAAAGGGCCTTAGAGCATTAAGCGTGGAGGTAAGAGAGATGGGCCGACCAAGAAAGAGTGTCAAAGATTAACCCCAGAAGCTTAGCGTAATCCTTGTAAACAAGGGGATGACCATAAAGTGACAAGAGGGACGAAGAATGACACGCTTTCGAGTAAGTCATAGCAAAAGTCTTGGACGGAGAGAACCTGGAGCCATGATCGGTGGCCTACGGCATCAATCACAAGTTGAAGCCGCCATTGAAGGAGAGGCGAATCATCACCTCTGACGGCAAGGTAGGATTCTCTACATAGTGCGGAGAAGACGCCAAAAGGAAGGGAAGAAGGAAGACCATTGAGATCAACAACAGCAGTACTTAAAACACTACATTGGGGCACACCCTCATATTGCCTAAAAGGAGCAGAGTAGTACCAAGCCTCACTCGAAAGGAACGACGAGAGAGGAAACTCTGGAGGAAGAGGTCGATTCCCACGAAGGCCAAAAGAATTAAGTTGGGACAGAATGATACCGCCAGGTAGTCATGACTCTTTTCCAGGTCAAAAAGGATGGCAACAGAGGTCTTCGCAGCAAAAGCAGTACGAATATAGACCTCCAAGTTCATCAGGACATCCGTTGTGCTGCAGCACTTGCGAAAACCAAATTGAGAAGGGAAGAGGTGGTGGTAGTGCTCTAAGAACCACATCAGACGAACGTTAACCTGGTTCAGGGAGTTTGCTGACACAACTCGTGAGGGCAATAGGGCGGAAGTCCTTAGGGGATGATCCCAGAGACCCTGGTTTCCAAACAGGAAGGACAACGGTTTCGAGCCAGTCCTCGGACTGACGAAGACTCCCAGACCCGATTAAACAGACTCCGTAAATACTGAGACGAGCACGGAGGGAGATGTCGAAGCATCTCGTAATGAATGCCATCGGAGCCTGCCGCCATAGAACCGCAGAGGGCCAGGGGCAGACTGAAGCTCAGAAGGGATCGTTATAGGAAGGTTAAGATGGGTACAGAAATTCAAAGGACGAGATTCAAGAAGAGACCTACGAAGGAAGGCAGGATTGAAGAAGAGAACCAGAACTAACAGACGAAAAGTGGGAACCCAATTCAGTCGCAACCTGCAACGGGTCTGACAAGAGTACCACAGAGGTGAAGGACTGGCGAGACATTGGGAACGAACTTGGCCACTATCTTGTGGATACGCTTCCAGATCAGCAGTAGAGGAGTTTCGGACATGGAGACATAAGACATCCGACATGCACGTTTAGCCGTACGGATGGTCCGGCTAATGTCGGATGATGTCGAGCACAGTCGACATTTTACCAGGGAACTCACTTCCGCGTTACCCAAAAGGAAGAGCGAGGAATAGAGCGGAGGGCAGTGTCGAAGACGGTGTCATGAAAGAGGAGGGCACGAGGGTGAGTCAGAATGGAGAGGTTGGAGATAGTAGCACGGAGGGTAAGGAGGAGCCAATCAGCCTCGGCAGACTGCCACCTAGGGAAGGAAAAGGGAAGGTGAAAAGAAAAAAGGAAACAAGGATGGGAAAATGGTCACTACCATGGAGGGCATCAAAAACCCTCCACTCAAAATCTAAGTAAAGGGAAGACGAGCAGAGGAAGATCAATACAGGTAAGGGTGCTAGTCAGTGTCTAAATGAGTGGGCTCGCCAGAATTCAGAAGACAGAAGAGGAGGATGAATGGTTAGAGAAGGCAACCTCGGGTGTCCGTCAGATCACCACCCCAAAGGGTATGTCGACAATTGAAATCACCCAGCAGGAGCACAGGCTCCAGCAAGAAGTCGAGTAGGTGTTTAAGATCGGGAAGAGAAAGTGAAACACTGGGGGGGGGGGGGGAGATAGATGAAAGTGTCCAATTTCCTCACGAAGATTCGAGCAGCAGAACAATGGAGAGGCGAAGGAAAAAGTAAGGGGACAAAGGGAACATCAGAGCGAATCAAGAGAGCAGAAGAGTTAGGAGCTCCAGCAACAGCTAAGGGAAGGGGGGGGGGGGAAGAGAAAGGAATATCCACGAAAGCGACCAGGACGAGCATCGAGCATCGGCTCCTGGAGACACACAAAGGAGCGAAAATCGTGAAAGCAGAAGTTGGAGTTAAAGGAAATTGGCGTAATAACCACGAATGTTCCACTGAAGAATAGACATCGACAAGAAGAGAAAGGACAGCAACAGAGAACAATGAAGAAACAAAGGTGAAAAGGGAACACAGCACATTAAAGAAGCGCAGGATCAGGGTCAGGGTTACGGGGCATGGGTAAACTGAGTATAGGAAGAGGGAAGGGAGCTGGAGGACAGACCAGGGGCGGACGAGCAGGGTCTGGAGAAAAGGAGGGAAGGGAACCGAGGGTGAAGGACAGCAGCAGGAGGGGCATAAACCAGGGAGTGCACCTACGCAAGGGTAGCAACCGAGAGGGAAGTGGGGGGCCAAAGAAACCTCCAAAGCAGGAACAGGGGGCGGAACCAGCGATAGGATGGATAGGACAGGATGGAGCGAGTGTCAGAGGTAGGGGGCGAGGAAGAAAGCGAAGCCTTCTTACCTGCTGGAGAGAGGAGAGGAGCAAGGCTTACATTGGCCGATGGGAGAGTGATGGACATCAACCCGCACTGACAGGTGTGGTGTGGTGTGGAGAGTTAAGAGATGGAGGAGAAGGAAGGGAAGGAGGATTGGAGGGAAACGAGGAAGACACAGGAGACATGACAGACTGGGTTCAAAGAAGGGGAACACCAGACACAGACAGGAGGGGGACCCTCTGGGACAGAACGCAAAAGAACAGAGGAAGCGGCGGTGGGCATGTCTGGGTCTAAGGCCCAGAAACTGTTGCGAGACTGAGGAAGGCGCGAAAGACGCGGAGAGGAGGAGCACAACACGTGAGAATAAGAGACGTTAGCATAAGGGGGGAGACGGCGAACTTGGTGCCTCGCCTCGATAAAAAACAAACGTTCCTGGTGCTTCAGGTTGAGGACGGCTGCGTCAAGCTTTTAATGTATACAAGAGCAGGAGAAGGTAGGGTGGGCCTTACTGCAATTGAGGCAGCGAGCCTGGGGAGAAGTTCACTCCGACTTGGTGACCTTCGTCCCCACACACAGGACAGACACAGTATTGGAGCAGTGGAGGGCTCCATGCCCAAACCTCCAGCACTTACTACAGAGCCGAGGAGAGGGAATGTACTCTGGACGGAGCACCTGGCACCAGCAAGAATGACAAAGGGCGGAAGGGTCCTTCCATCAAAGGTATTCTTCTCTTCACAAGCCGAAGGGGTTGATGGCGAAGACCACGAGGGGGACGAGTAAAAGTCCACCTGGAGAACAGAATGGCCCTGGGCTTCGAGGATATGCCGAATAACTTTGTGGCAGCCCTTTAGATTCTGAACACCGGTAGCAACATGGGGCGGGAGGAGAATAGTGCCAACACTGGCATTCAATCGAGCGTTCTTAGAGACCCTAACAGGGGTCTTGCCAAGGCAGGATAAGGCAACCAAGCGGGAGGCTGCATCCTGAGGAGCAGCAGCAGCAGCAACAACAACACGTGTACCGAGAAGGGTGGGGTTCAAGGTAACGGGCATCTACTGAATCAACAAGGTGCCTATGGAGGGATAAATCGTCAGACATAGAATCAAGAGGAAGGAAATCAAAGTATTGGGCCCACAAAGTGTGACCAAACAAGGCTTGTAACGCATCAGTCGGGAAGGAATCGAGCAAGCACAGCCGTGGCGTGGACGGCAGAGAGAACCCCCAGAGAGAGGTAGGGGGGGGGGGGGTTGAAAGGCGCAGTAGTCAGAGACAGAGCCGTGCCAAGGGACATGGTTGTCACCACTGGGGGCTTGGGGCTCGACCCAACCTCGGAGGGAGGGAGGGAGGGGAGCCGAGGGAAGTAGTCTGAATGGTTAGAGGAGGATCAAGGGTGGGGCCCAATGTAGCGGGGGCTACAGAGCCCGGTCTTCCAACACGGTCCAACTCGGGGGCTTGGTCGCCCACCCCACGAGCCCGAGAAGGTAGAAGAGGAACAGAATTTGACATAAGGACGAGACGTCAGACTTTCATTCACGAATGTGCCCACATACCCACCATGGAGCAACAAATAGAGGCAGGACACCCAACAAGAAGCTATCGCTGATCATGCCGAGGTGCATCATGAGTATACGCCCCACAAACGCCACCTTAATAAGGACCGTCAGTTTGTCGATATTGGGTTCAGTGACGAAAGGAGGATTGACACTAAAAGGCTTCCCCTCGCTCTAGACGTCGGGTAGTATAGTTCTACGGGTGCAAGAGTATGCCTCCTCAATCACCCAGGCGTCAAAAAGTAGTCCAAAAGAATAATCAAAACAGGCTAACGGTCGGCAGGAAATGACAATTAGAAAGAGGCGGGAGAAAAACGAAACATAAGGAAAAGCGATCGGCAAACTTAGACAGCAGCAGGAGCATATGGTTTCAAAAGGACAGAGGACTGTCCCATGGAGCATCATTCTCTGGAAGCCACCCACCAAGCCCCCTCATGGCAACAATGGGCCGAACAGGGAGGGGAATGCTGGTAGAAGGGCTGCTTCCTTGCCCGTTGGGTCAGCCGACTCAAATAGACTACCGAAATGCTTGTTCTTGTGCAGCCGGATCGAAGAGGCAAATTCGGGCATCCCCCAGACAACCGTCCTTCCAGTCAGTATAAAAGAACGCATTCGGCCGTGTCGTGCACATTCAGAGCGCTTTACTCTAGGTCAGACCCCATCCTAAACCAGTGCATTATACCGGAAAGAGATGGGAGGCCTCTTCAGTAATGTGCAACCCTCTGGTACTAAGCATGTATACCATGATCTACCGGATCAAGGTGCGATTCAGAGGGGACCGGACCGTTACCCGGTTAGAGATCCTGGACCTGATCACCACTATAACACCTGTTGCACCACTAGACGTAGTCCTCAACGACGGAGAACCCCAAACTGCTGTTTGACGGTGCTGCAACATTACAGGGTCTGTTCGACCCCACCACCCCCTCTGCTCTTTAGGCGGCACACATGATCCTCACCCCACCATGACACTACCTCGCAGCCAGGACGGTGTTTGTCCGGAGAGTGAGCTCCCTATTTTCTGAAAGCTGCCAAAGACGTCACAAGAATAAACGAACAACACCTTTCCTTGACTGCTGTCACGGTAAAGTTCATTCCTATACATTACCACCCCCCCCCCCCTGGTATTTTTCCACCACGCGTGCACAGATAGTGCACAGACCGTGGCATCTATGGTACCTGTACCATGTTGCACAGTCAAGGTTTGCCTCCAAGAGGACCTTATTGTCACTACGGCTGGGATCTTAGAAAAGGTCTCTACCATCAAAAATATCTCACCACCTGACATCGTGGAGACCAGAGGTGTTCACCTTCTCTTCTCCAGCGACAATGACCTGGAGAAACTATTCGCCGCCTCCTCCACGACCACGCTGCTAGACGTCGGCCTCACCCTCACTCCTCCTAGATGCCACCTGGCGGACAGGACTGTTTGCCAGACACATCAGCGCATGGATCTCTGACCGCAGCGACGACGAAATCCTCGCCAGCATCAATTTCCTGAACTTGACGCTGACCACGGTAGTGGCCAAGATCAGCACCAACTCCAACACCCGTAGACCCACACTGAAAGTGACCTTCACGGTCATTGCAGCAACCCACGTCAAAGAACACGGCCTTTAGTGCGCCGGAATTAGGATTCCACCTGCCCACATGACCAAGGAACGATACACAGAGCTCCGCCAGTGCTTCAAGTGCTACCGATACTCCCACTACACCAGTAAGTGCACCGAGTAAGTGCAGAAATGCAGTATTTGCGCCCAGGAGCATCACTACAAAGCCTGCACATCCTCCCACTGACGCTGCCTACTCTGCAATGGCCCGCACACTGAAGTTTCACCCAACTGTCTCCACCGTCAGGAAGAAATAAAAATGATGGCAAGCACCACCTCAACTCGGCTAGCCAAACCGCCTACGTCTGCTTTCCCGGCCTTGCCCGAGAACGCTGGGGAAGCTGCTGCAGTTGCCACCAACAACACCCTCCTACCGGTGCTTCTACACCTTGCCGACAAATTGGCAGGCAACGAAATCAACCTATACATCCACATTATCAACAAGCTCCTTACGGGCTCACCATAGCCCGTGCTACATGGACACTTCGTTCTGAGTAGCTAAATCTAAAACAAGAAGAAGAGGTTGCTCACTGCAAATGGACTTCCGACGGTGACAGTACCAGACGACCTTCTCCCAGCTCCTCCACCTGGGGCCGGCCCGGTGTCCGACCCTGCAAAAGTACCCACAACCAGTCCGGTAACAGGGACGCCACCCACACTGGCTACCCCTGCCAACGAAGACACCACATCGAAAAACAACGGACCACGCGAAACTCCCACAACCAGCACCGAGGCTCCCCAGAGCCGACGTTGACGAGAATGGCCTTGCGACCGAAGACGACTAAGAAAACAAAAATACTTGCTGATCGGAAAGAACAGCACATAGTGAGCTCAATGGCACACACACCAGACGATAATTGGCCCACAGACGTAACAAGTTAATCAGCCAGAACAAATACCCGCACCCCAAGTATGTCCAAGCCCACTCTATGAACGCTTACAATAATCTCACAATACTGAAAAAAGAATACCAGAATTTCACCGCAAATTCCCTGATGGACAAATGCAATTCCTCAAAGGACGACGATCCTGATGGTACCAAACTGCCGACGTTGCTCTGTTCAGATATAAAGCGTCGCTTAGCACATTAAACTGCAACCTGGCGACTAAGCTTCCTGCGGGTCATAAACTGCAAGCGACCATGAAGATGCCATCCATCCACAGATCCCAAGAACCAGCTATTGGTACTAGTAATGACTCCAAAGGGCCTCCACTTATGGGCTATTCATGCCCGTGCCTCCTTTTGGGTGGCTTAATCTAAATCAATCAATCTATACATGACAGCCACCTCTCCACCATGAAGGTCACCTCCACATCGCCTAAGGAAGCTACCTTTGCTACTACCAACGGCTTCTGGTGCTTTGGAATCGCTAACACCCCCCCCCCCCCGGACAGATCACCAAAGAAACAAATCCACAAGGGCTGTGACGATGATTCGAACCTACGTCTGAGAGCATCCGACGCTGCCTTTATCGAATGAGCTACGACATGGTCAAAAGAATTTCAACCAGAAGTTCTACTGACCTTACTGGACCCTGCAGCCTCTCGGACACAAACCAGGATTTTACGAAATTCCCCCATGTTCGAATCCTCATAACGGCCCTAGTGGATTTGTTCATTCGAAGCATCACGCTATTGTGACTTGCGTAATGAAGTAATGGCGAAAGACGTATAACGGCCTGTTGACATAGCTAGAGTGCAGAGGGGGGGGGGGGAAATTTGTAAAATCCTGGTTTGTCTGAGAGGCTGCAGGGTCCAGTAAGGTCAGTAGAACTTCTGGTTGAAATTCTTTTGACCATGTTGTAGCTCATTCGATAAAAGAAGCGTCTGGGATGCTCTCAGATGTAGGTTCGAATCTTCGTCACGGCCCTTGTGGATGTGTTCATTTAATGCATCACGCAATTGCAATGTCTGTGTAATGACCAAAGTACACTATTAACGGCTTCGGCAATGCTTCAAGTGTTAGCAACGATCACTTCACAAAGAACTGTACATCTCGGGACCAACGGTGCAGCAAGTGCACTGGGAACCACCACTTCAAAAAATTGCATGAACGAATATCTTCACTGCCTTCTCTGCGATGGCGAACATACTGCCGTCGCCGCAGAGTGCCCCCGAAGACGAAGAAATACAGATGTTCGACGCCAGGCAGACCAACACCACTCCCCGTGCACCATCAAATTTCAACGTGCAAGCCGCCAATTCCCCTGAAATTCCAGTCGGAGGCAGAGCGTCTGCACAACCTGCAAGCCAATGGGGGTCTAGCTCCCAGTCCGCCAACCAATCATCGACTCGGCCGCAACAGCCACAGCCTCTGGCCAATCAACAAGCCAGCCTTCACCACACCAGTTGTTCCCCAACATCGATCATAGTACCATCTTCGGACTCGTCCACCTGGTTGAAATGGTGGTAGGCACGAACTGCAAGGAATTCGCACGAATTCTAAACATACTATATGCTTCCAATGGTCTACCAACATTTAATATTTCTGAGGAACTCTTCACAACTACAGCTCCAGCCACTGCCACCGCTACGTCTGCACTGGCAGACGTAGCGGTGGCAGTGGCTGCACTGGCAGATCTCTGCCGGCGCCCACCCTCTGCAACCTGCTACAGCTCCATTACCTCTGCAAACTGCCACTCCAGACCAACCACATATTACTCCAGTTATACCGGCGACTACATCACCTGCATCGGCACCAATATCAGTTACTCCTGCAGACCTCCACCTGTCTTCTGATTCTACTGCCTCTGTTGACATTGAAACACTCACCACCCCAGACTCGTAAGATACCATGATTGATTCTCCAGCAGTAACTGAAATATATTAACAACGTGACAACACTGCATTTGGATCTCCCGAATTCAGATTTCTCACCAGCCGTATATTATACACAAGGTATGAAGAACACTCTCTAGGAGCTAATGTGAAATGGTTGACAACGACGCAATCTTCTCGGTATGCGATAAATCCACACTGGTATCCGAACTTTTTCCCCAGGACTATGCTGAGTAAAAGAATAAACATCAAATGATAACACGAAGCAAGAAGAAATAGGTGAAGAAAGAAAACTAAGACACCACCGAAGACAGTCACCACCTAGAATGAAGCACCGCCACTGCCGCTCTTCCTGACCCGACTCGAAGCCTTGCCAGTTGTGGGGTTGTTTCAGCATCGACTTAAGACATGCAGCTAGGTCAAGCCCTGGCACTTTCTCTACAACTTCAGCATTTCCTCTCGCTGACTTCTCTTCAGCTGTCCGCACTTCAAGGCTCGACCTAATGGGTATCTTATCCTGCATATTATTGCATTGTGCGGTGAACGGAGCCATTATAATTATTACTATTATAATAATTATTAAATATTTATATTATAATAATTACTCTTCCTTCTTCTTGGTCTTGAAAAAGGCAAGCCTCGGGTGAAAGAGGGCTGTGACGATCTTTGTCTGGAACACGTAGGTGCAGGATCGGAACGTCCACCTCCCGAGGGTCGTGCGGCCCAGGCTCTGCTTAAAGAGGCTGGGGTCGTTCATACCCTTGATGGGGTGGTTCTTCTCCGGCCACGTCCACGGCGGTCTCTGGTGTTGGAGGTCCCTCTGCCCTTTTTCAACTACTTCGAGGTTATCCCCGGAACTCAGTTCCTGCGACGGCGCTGGAACCAATCGTATTGGTGTGTGCCATTCCATTGGAGACTTTCAACGCCATGGAGAGGGGGGGAAAAGGGGGAGACCTGCTGCCTGGGTAACAGCTTCCCCAAATCAACCTACCCTGGCTTTGCGCCCTGGTGAGACCACTTCAGACCAGACCGACACCAGAGCGCAACTCCATGGTCTCCAGAGACTGATGGAAGCCTACTACTATTGTCGTGCGGTGAACGAAGCCAGCTACGGATAGCTTGCCTCATCCTCCATTTGATTCTTGCTAGCTCAGTTTTGTACACCACGCCCAGAATAAGACGGTCGTCGTTTATGAACGAGGTGGTGTTTTAGCACGTATAACCTCTGAGGTTTGAGGGGGGCCTGCGTGATAAGACCCTCCTCAGTGAGACAGAGGAGATGCCCCTGACAGTCACCAACAAGAATACCAAGGTACTTGTACTCGTCAGTGATACCAATAGTCCATGGCTGTGCCCTCGACATGGAACCTCGTTTGTGAAGATACCATTCTTGCGTTTGCCATAAATTTGTAGGCTCGGTGATCGGCAGTTTCCCGCGTTGACCCTCAAGACAGCGCCACTCAACGTATCACACATATCAATACCTGAAGGCTGGTCGGCATCTCTGCTGCCAGGACCAGCTCATCTGCAAACGCTAGTACAGACACCTTTTACTCCCCCCAGACGAATCCCCAGGCTCAGTTTCTTCATATTGGTAAGTGCCTCATCAATCGCCAAATTGAAAAGAAAGGGACAATCCCTGTTTGACTCCCTTAGTCACAGGGATTACCTTAGATTTCTCGTTATGACTGTCGAGGCGCCATCATAGCCCGACATAATATCCCTAAGGGCTTGGTGATTTCCTTGCGCTCCATGGGCCGATCGATGGCTGCATGAGGGACGCTGTCGAAAGTCTCCTCAATGTCAAGGTGCGCAGGAATTTCAGCACTTGGACCTCAGCCAGAAGAACATCTAGGATCTAAAGGTTTTCAGCGCATCCATCCACAGGAATGAATGCCTTCTGTCTCTCGTCGATCCTGATAGCTTGAAAGTCTGTTTACGGTCTAATGAAACGGCTGCACTATCGTAGAAGAATCGGTAATGAGGCAATAGTGTGAGGTGGGTGGGGGGGGGGGGGAGTGTTTCCTGGCCTAGAAATCTTAGGAATCAGCACCATTTTACACGCCCGGTAAGTACGTGGCAGGGAGCGGCTAGCCAACCGCAGATAGAACAATGTCTGTCATTATGATGGGTTATATTTGATACCCATACCAAGGAGATTCGAAACCCTTTATTCTGTGCAGCAATTACTCAATTTATAGCTTTTAGTATGTGGCTGAAAATTCAGACGTTAGTCTGCACTAGTTCTTAATTTTTCTTTCAACATCTCCCAGACTAGTATCCAGGGAGCATCAAACCCACCAGGATTGCTCTGAAACAATAATAATAATTAATGATTTTTATTTAAAACCTGTAAAGAATATACAGGGGTTTAATAGGATTCAAAATACCTAATAACTTGGGTGTAGATTGGTTTGAGCTGTAACTTTCAAAAGGTAATTTTTTTTCAGTGTACTACTAATGGTGATTGGGGATGCCTAGGGTATGGGTGTTCCTCTTGACGAGCACGGAGCAACCAAGACGAAGGTGGAGTTGGAAAGGTTGCGGACAGACGTCCCCTTGGCTAGATCAGACTCCACAGTCGGCAACGTTGTGTACAGGTAAGCAGTTTTTTAACTGTTCGGCTCTGAGAAACTCGTATTAAAATAATTTCTAGGTTAGATTATAACCTAGTTTTCAAGTTAAATTATTTTAGTAATACCTGGTAAATGTGCAGATTTTGTAACATTCCAAGCTAAGCTTTTATATTAAGCAGTCAGCTTTAAATCTTGACTCCCGGCAGGATAATTAATGTAAATGAAGCAGCGCATCAATGCCCTGCAATTTGTGGCTGGTCAGTACAGTATATTGAATAAGTTAAAGCATTAAAATCTTCCCTTGCTGTAACAAGGAAAGGTAAAAAATTATATAAAGCAGAAGTTCTGAAAGATTGGAAACGAGGATCGCAAGTTATTGCGAAGCAATTTGTGCCACAGTGATTGAAGGTTAAAATTTTCTGGTAATTTATTAATGTACACATAGCATTTTAAAGTACTGATAGTCTACACGGGTACAGTAAGTGCTGTTGGGCAGTGGGGGGGGGGGGGGGCGGTAGAAATAGCCTAAGCTACTCTATCCCTTTGAGATGTATTTTTTTCTTGTCTCAATAAACATACTTGAAGTGTTGTTGGTATATTTTTAATTTGTTAAAATTTGATGATAATCCTTAAGATTTATTTTTATTTGCAATTTTATAACGTTGACCTTTGGTGGTCTATATTAGTGTAAGTGACGGAATCTTCATTCCATTTAGGCTGTGAAAGGCTTCAATTATGCTTTAGTTTGTCTGCCAACAATGTTTGTAGGAATGAATAAACTGCAGATGACATTAACGATGATTGCTTGAGCCTACTCTCTAATAGCTACTCAGAGCTGTTAGAGCCTACACAGTATTGTAGAAGAATAGGGTTAAGGCATCGTAAAGGGTTGAGCAGAACCAAGCTTGTAATAGTATAACTTCATAGGCTATTTAATTGACGCACTCTGAAAAATTAAAACTTTGCTCTTTATTAAGAGTGGGTATAAATAACCGTCTTGCAAAATCCATAACGTTTCTGCAGTTCACTTTAAAAGTTCTTAATTACAAACTGAAATGCTACTTAAAGGGGTGAAATGGAACTAGTCACTCAAAGCCCCTGAAATTTTGTCACTTATCCAAAGCAAATAAAAGGAACCAATATTGTGGAATTGTCTCCCAATTGTGGTTTAAGTAAATAAGCAAAACCTAGACCAACATTCTAATGCAACCTAAACGAATACTTCCTAGCCTAACAACATAATTATTTTTAAACTAAGGACTAAGGGGGAAAACTAGCTTCGTCGAATCGGACTTGTGTACCAAATGACGCCCATACTTTTCATTTACTCTTAATAATAATAATAAATCATTGTCGGGAGAGGCACATGCAGAAGTGGCGAGGAGAGGTATCATGTATGAGGAAAGTCAAACCATGCAACACTACATGCGAGTCAAAACACCCATTTTACTTATGGTAAAAGGAGAAATGCTTGGAGTTACTGTGCACATGCGGCTCAGGCTTTGGTACAAATATTAGTGGGAATATGGGATAGGTGTTCATGGTAATGACACGAAGTGTAAACTATGTGGTATGTTAAGGTCTCACGCCCTTTCCCATTATGTTCTTGATTGTCAGTTTATTAATGTATATAGAAACAGAGAAGGATTGTTCCTGAACAAATAGCCTGGATGTGTCACAACGGAAAGGTTGATATTCTGGAGAGATAAAAGAACTTTGCACCAAGACTGTAAACTTTTGTTAAATTATGTCTTGCAAAATGTCTATACAGTATACCTAAGTCATAAAAGTATTTGTGTGTACGTTTGATACCATACTACTTGTGTAAAGGAGGAAATGTATGTTTATCTTGCAGAATGTTCGGCAATATGTTTGATGTGTCTACATATGTAAGAACACGTTGTACTGAACAGGGTGAGAATAGCTTGAGCTACCTCATCCCTTTTGTGTGTGTTACCTCAATAAACTTATTTCAATTTCAATTGTCGGGACAGGAAGCCAGCGTGTTCATGCACGTTTTAAATTGAATTAAACGTTTTATTCAGGACAAAGTACATACATAGATGATACAAACATAATGTAGGATATAAAGAGCTTGTACATAAAATACCTAAAGCTAATAATATGAATAGCGTTTCGGCCAAGAAATTTGGGCATGTTTTTCGGGCTTTATCGTGGTCACTTAATCGGGCTTCAGGTTTTGGCTTTATCGTGGTCACTTAAACATTGTCACTTGGATAGTTCACTTAAAGCTATGATGTCTAAAAGTAGTAGTCTACTTCAGCATTATCAAGAGTTCAAATTGTTAAATTTCTAGTTACGTTTAAGGATTACTTGATAAGTTACCAAAATATTAATCTTTTTTAGGTTTGGCCGAAATGCTGTACACTATTGGCGCAACTCTACAAATTATTAATTTAACTACAAAATCATACACCCTATGTATAATGCACAGATTAGTGTGATCTAGATTCTAGACAACTGCAAAAGTGAAGTACGTTTGGATGTTTTACAATCAATCCCCTTCCCCCTTTCCCAGGCTAAATGTGTTCCTACTGTTTACACACAGCCTTAAACTACTGCCATGCTCATATTTATCTTATAAAACAGTTCAAAGTGACTATCGTCCACACTTTTGATATTATTACCATTTTAGTGTAAGAACATTTTAAGCAATGTAGCTTTGCTGATGTGTTAGCACTCCAATAAACAACATGAAGGTGGAAGATCCAGACAATTTCTTTATGCGGGATATTCAAACCCCTGTAAATATAACTGATATAAACACGAGCGCACTAAATTTTGAAAGAAATTGAAAACATGCCCATGCACTCGACCCCAGGTCCAGACTCATGGAATTCAATATTTATAAAGAAATGCAAAGTGCCGGTAGCACAGGCACTCAGTATAGTGTGGAGGAAGAGCCTGGACACGGGGGAGATACCAGATGCACTTAAAGTAGCAGACATAGCCCCTCTACACAAGGGAGGGAGCAAAGCATTGGCAAAACATTATAGACCAGTTGCACTAACATCGCACATCATAAAAGTATTTGAGAGAGTGATTAGGAGTCAGGTCACCAATTTCATGGAGATCAATGACCTTCACAACCCAGGCCAACATGGATTTCGAGCGGGAAGATCGTGCCTCTCACAGCTACTTGAGCACTACGACAAAGTCACTGAGGCATTAGAAGAGAAATAGAATGCTGATGTGATATACACGGACTTCGCAAAGGCTTTCGATAAACGTGGCCATGGCGTGATAGCACACAAAATGAAGTCAATGGGAATAACCGGTAAAGTAGGACGCTGGATACTCAGTTTTCTGTCAAACAGGACTCAGCGAGTAACTGTCAACCATATAAAATCTAGTCCAAGTGCAGTGAAAAGCTCTGTACCTCAGGGTACAGTCCTTGCACCGCTGCTTTTCCTTATTCTCATATCAGATATAGACAAAAATACAAGTCACAGCTTCGTATCATCCTTTGCAGATGACACAAAAATCAGTATGAATATTACCTCGGCTGAGGACATTGAAAAACTTCAAGCTGATATTAACAAAGTTTTCGACTGGGCATCAGAAAACATGATGTTTAACAGTGATAAATTCCAGGTACTCAGGTACGGTAAAAATGAGGACCTTAAACATAATACAGAGTACAAAACACAATCAAATGTACCCATAGTAGGAAAACAGCATGTAAAGGATTTGGGAATAATAATGTCTGACGACCTAACGTTTAAGGAGCATAACCAAGCAAATATTGCGACAGCCAGAAAAATGATAGGATGGATTACGAGAACTTTCAAATCCAGGGATCCCATCACAATGGTTGTACTCTTCAAGTCACTTGTGTTGTCCCGTCTTGAGTACTGCTCAGTACTCACTTCCCCCTTCAGAGCAGGAGAGATTGCTGAAATAGAGGGAATACAGAGAACATATACGGCACGCATAGATGCAATAAAGCACCTAAATTATTGGGATCGTCTCAAAGCCCTCCAAATGTACTCACTAGAAAGAAGACGAGAGAGATATTAAATAATATACACCTGGAAGATACTGGAGGGCCAAGTACCAAATCTACACAGTAAAATAACAACGTACTGGAGTAAACGACATGGAAGAAAATGTAGAATAAAACCAATGAAGAGCAGAGGTGCCATAGGCACAATCAGAGAACACTGTATAAACATCAGAGGTCCGCGGTTGTTCAACGTCCTCCCAGCAAGCATAAGAAATATTGCCGGAACAACCGTGGACATTTTCAAGAGGAAACTAGATTTATTCCTCCAAGGAGTGCCGGACCAACCGGGCTGTGGTGGGTATGTGGGCCTGCGGGCCGCTCCAAGCAACAGCCTGGTGGACCAAACTCTCACAAGTCGAGCCTGGCCTCGGGCCGGGCTAGGGGAGTAGAAGAACTCCCAGAACCCCATCAACCAGGTATCAACCAGGTATGTTAATTTACTCATCCCCCTGATTGTTTTAGTGTGGCTGGCTTCCTACTCGGTGGTGTGCTGCTCTTCGTGTCGTTGTTCGATCCCACTAGAAAACCGGTCGTAAAGTTCTTCGACCATGCCTTTGGTGAGAGATCAGTGAGGCGGCGGCGTGAAGTAGGGACTGGCCTCGAGTCGCATGCTGCTGCGGCTTTCGACACCTTCACTGCTGCTCTCGACAAGATGGAAGTGATTGCCAAGATGAATATCTGAATTATCTTTAATGCTTTTGTGAATGTTAGCACTTGTGCACTAGTCGTGTATAAATAAAGATTTCATAAATTTTCCTTGTTAATAACCTCTAGAAAGTCTGTTTATTTCATAGGCTATTAGCAACTAAGTATAGTGGTAGTAAGTTTTTAAATACAAAAGTTGATTATTTGCTAGATAAAGGTGCAAGTTTGTCAATCCCTCCGCAGAGGGCTCATTGCCGTGTTAAGTGGCCGCCTGGAGCTGCTGGGGTTGGCTCGGCCCCCCGACCTCATGCCTGCTCTGGGTGTTGTACTTGTGAATGATGCACCATCTATGGTGCGAGATGAAGACTTTGCACCGGCCTGAGAGAATGTACAATATCGTTGAACTGTTTAAAAAGAGAAGGGTGTTGCCCGAAGCAGTGCTCAAGTGCACCAACATGTATTTGGCGCCTTTGCAGGCCCGGTAAGTGGTATCCCTCGGCTCCTGCCAGAGCCGTGCAAAACTGGCAACGGGCTCAGGCTGGACGGGAAATGTGTGTACCTTTACAAACTGCTAATTTTTTTAATCTTTGTTAAATGCATGATTTATGTATAAGGTATATAATATAATTTATTCAGGTAAAAGTGCATACATAAAAGATGTTAAAATGTTGGATTTTGAGCAGGTACATAATATGCCTAAAGACACCAATGTGCAGTTTCAAGCAATATGTGGGAAACAGACTAAAATTTAAAACTAAGAGATCAAAGCATAAATTGAATTGAGAAGGAAAAAAAATAGTAATGGATAGAACGAAAAATTGAAACGGAACGGCAAAAGTAATTTTACTAGACTACAATTTTCTTCGTTATACATAGCGGATATCGGCAGTTAAAAACAAGTTGCCCCCTCCCTTTCCAGCCTGTTGTCATGAGGCGGCTTAGTGGGCGGCTGCCGAGCTGTGATGCTCAATGGGACGGTCCTGTGTCCCTTTGAAGCCTTGTGCTCCTGCTGCCGTCTTCACTATTTGTGCTGGTTGCTATTTCCTCTGAAGTTCCCTTTTTCTTCACCCGACCCCCCCCCCCCCCCACCACCACCACCACTCTTCAACTAATTCTTTCCCGCCGACCTTTTGACATTCTTAATTATTCTTTGCCATCTATTTTTATGCCAGGTGTTTGGGGAGGCACTCGCCCATGAAACCGTGGTACCCGACGTTACTGAACTCGATCTCGACGGACTGATGATTCTTAAGGTGGCGTTTGCCAATTGCAGGGCGTATACTCACGATGCACCCCTGGGGGTGGGGCGGGGGTCTGTCTTGTCAGGCACCTGGTTGATACCTGGTTGATGGGGTTCTGGGAGTTCTTCTACTTTCCAAGTCGTTGATGGGGTTCTGGGAGTTGTTCTTCTCTCCAAGTCCGGCCCGAGGCCAGAATTGACTTGTGAGAGTTTGGCTGTTGCTCGGAGCGGCCCGCAGGCCCATATACCCACCACAGCCCGGTTGGTCCAGCACTCCTTGAAGGAAACAATCTAGTTTCCTCTTGAAAATGTCCACGGTTGTTCCTGTAATATTTCTGATGCTCGCTGGTAGGACGCTGAACAACCGTGGACCTCTGATGTTCATACATTGTTCTCTGATTGTGCCCATGGCGCACCTACTCTTCACTGGTTCTATTCTGCATTTTCTTCCATGTCGTTCACTCCAGTACGTTGTTATTTTACTGTGCAAATTTGGGACCTGGCCCTCCAGTATTTTCCATGTGTGTATTATTTGGTATCTCTCTCGTCTCCTTTCTAGTGAATACATTTGGAGAGCTTTGAGACGATCCCAATAATTCAGGTGCTTTATCTCGTCTGTGTGTGCCGTATGTGCGCCGTATATATGTACGTAGGTGTCCTATCCTCTAATTGTGGCTCACGAATAAGCCCCCATAACCACCATGGAATGTAATTATTACATACTAGTTTCTGCTGCTGCTGAATGATCCTTGTATAACTCCCCAGGCTCGTCGGGTGGGCGACCAGGCGCACCCCCAACCCCCGAGTCGAACTGTTGGAAGACCAGGCTCTGTAGCCCTCACTACATTGGGCCCAGACAAAGCTACTCCTTTGACCCTCCTGACTACTCCCTTCACTCACCCTCCCTCTGTGGTAGGTTGAGCCCCCAAGCCTCCATTGGTGACCACCTTATCACCTGGAGTGGCTACTTCTTTCATTGTGACAACTGCGCCTTTTACCTCCCCCCCCCCCCCACTCTCGTTGGGTGTTTGGCACTAACCTCCCCCCCCCCCTTTTTAAGACTCGCTCATAAGATTCGCTCCAGTGCTAATACGTTCCACACCTTATTTATTCCTGCTACATGGACTAAATATTTTTATCTCAACCATCCGGATTCTACACGTCCTGAATATTTCTTCCTTCATTAACATCTCGTGGATTAGGTGGATGCCTCTTACTTTTAACCCCACCTGTACTGGTACAAGTGTCATTGCTGCTGCTCCTCAGGATGCAGCTACCTGCTTAGCCATATTGTCCGGCATTGAGAAGACCCCCCCCCCCCACCCTCCCCACCTCAGTTAGGGGCCTCCAAAAATACCCGGTTAAATGCCAGTGTTGGCAGTTATCCTACTGCACTATGTTGCGACTGGTGTTAGGGACCTGAAAGACTGCCACGAGGATATTAAACATATCCTTGAAGCCTAAGGTCATTCAGTCCTACAGGTTATGTTCACTCGACCCCCTCATGGTCATCAGCTTCTACACATTGTGAAGATCACTTTTGATAGTTAAACCTTTCCACCTACTATAATTCTTGTTGGTGCCAGATGCTCCACTTAGGAGTACATTCCCTCTCCTAGACTTTGCAACAAGTGCTGGAAATTTGAGCATGGTGCCCTCAAATGCACAATTGCAGTGTATGCCCCATGAGGGGTGACTCTGGTCACTAAGAGAGTGCTCTTCTTTCCAGGCTCACTACCTCAATTGCCGTGACGCCCACCCTACCTTCTGCACGTGTATAAACTACAAATGTTAGGAAGACTTCAATTTGAAACACCGCAATAGTTTCTTTTCCTGAGGCGAGACGCAAAGTCCGCCATCTCTCCTCTTTCACTAGCATATCTTATGCTCGTGTGCCCCCTCACTGTCTGGCCTGTTGTTGCCGTGAGGGGGCTTGGTGGGCAGTTGCCGGGGTGTGAAGCTCCATGGGTCAGTCCTGTCCTTTTGCAGCCTTATGCTCCTGCTGCTGTCTTTACCCATTTTGCCATTAACCTTATCCTTTTCCTCGTGTTTCATTGTTCTCCCCCCTCTTCTATCATATTGTAATTTTCTGCCGACCTTTTGCCTGTTTTGATTATTCTTTCGACTTTCTTTTCTGACGCCCGGGTGTTTGGGGAGGCATACTCTTGCACCCGTAGAACTGTAGTACCCAACGTCTCGAGCGAGTAGACCCTTTTATTGTCAAACCCCCTTTCGTCACTGAGCCCGATCTCGACGGACTCGCGGTTCTTAAGGTGGCGTTTGTGGGGCGTATACTCACGACGCACCCCTGGGGGGACCCCGGCAAGATCGGCGATAGCTTGTTGTTGGGTGTCCTGCCTCTAATTGTGGCTCCATGGTAGGTGTGGGGGCATATTCGGGAATGAATGTTTCTTTTTCGTATCTATGTTGTATTCTGTTCCTCCTTTTCCTTCTCAGGCTCGTGGGGGTGGGCGACCAAGCCCCCGAGTCGGTCAGTGTTGGAAAACCGGGCTCTGTAGACCCTGCTGCATTGGGGCCCCGACCTAGCTCCTCCTTTGGCTTCTGACTACTCCCCTCCCTCTGTGGTTGGGTCGAGCCCCAAGCCCCCAGTGGTGACTACCTCGTCCCCTGGCATGGCACAATCTCAAGTTGTAACTACTGCGCCTTTTAACCCCTCTCTGGGGGTTCTCAACGCCATCCTCGACACGGCTGCAGTCGCTCGGTTCCTTCCCGTTATGATGCCTGTCAAGCCTTGTTTGGTCCCGCTTCGTGGGCCAAATACTTTGATCTCCTCCCTCTTGATTCTGTGCCTCCTGACGATTTCTCCCTCCATCGACATCTTGTTGATTCCGTGGATGCCTCTATTATCTTCAACCCCATTCATCTCGGTACATGTGTGGTTGCTGCTCCTTCCCAGGATTGCTTGGCTGCCTTATCCTGCCTTGGCGAGACCCCTGTTCGGGTCTCGAAGAATGCTCAGTTGAATGCCAGTGTTGACACTATTCTCCTCCCGCCCCATGTTGTGACCGGTGTTCGGAATCTGCAGGACTGCCACGATGATATTCGGCATATCCTCGATGCCCAGGGCTATTCTATCCTCTAGGTGGACACGTTTACTCGTCCCCCTCGTGGTCGTCGCTGTCAACCCCTTCGGGTTGTGAAGATTACCTTTGATGGTAGGACCCTTCCCCCCCCCTTCCCCCTGACATTCTTGCTGGTGCCAGGTACTCTGTCCAGAAGTACATTCCTTCTCCTAGGCTCTGTAACAAATGCTGGAGGTTTGGGCATGGTGCCCTCCACTGCTCTGGAACTCTCTCTCTGTCCTTTGTCTGGGGGCAAAGGTCACACTAAGACAGAGTGCACTTCTCCCCAGGCTCGCTACCTCGACTGCGGTGAGGCCCATCCTACCTTCTCCCGTGCGTGTATCCATTACAAGCTTGAGGCAGCCGTCCTCAACTTGAAGCACCGGGAGCGTTTATCCTTTCCTGAGGCGAGGCGCCAGGTTCGCCGGCTCCTGCCTTATGCTAACGTCTCTTATGCTCACGTGTTGCGCTCTTCCTCTCCTCGTCCTTCCCACCTTCCTCAGACTCTCAACTGTTTCCGGGCCTTGGACCCTGATACGCCCACTGCCCCCTCCTCTGTTCCTTTGAGTTGTCCTGAAGGGTCCCCCTCCGGGTTCTCTGTCTTGGGTCCCGTTCTTTCTACCCGGTCTTTCATGTCTCCTGTGTCTTCTTCCTCGTCGCCCTCCAATACTCCTTTCCATCCTTCTTCGTCTATTGACTCTACCCGCCGCCTGTCAGTGCGGGCTGATGTCCATCTCTCTCCTAACGGCCGTCGTGTGTGCTCTCGTCCAGCTTCTCCTGTTGAGACGCTGGAATCCGTTGCCCGGTACGTAGTTGCTGGGACACCAGTGTCTCTAATTCAGAAGTGTAAGCTTGGCTCCTCTCCTTCCTCCTCCCCGGCGGGTAAGAAGGCTTCGCTTTCTTCCTCGGCCCCTACTACTGACTCTATTGCTCCTTCCTCTCCCGTTTTGGTGGTTGTGCCCCCTGTTCCTGCTATGGAGGTTTCTTTGGCCTCTGCTTCCCTCTCGGTTACTGCTCTTGCTGAGGTGTACTCCCCTCTTTCTACTCCCCCTTTTCTTGCTGCTGTCCTTGACTGCTCCTCTCCGTTGTCTCTTCCTTCTCCTCCGGACCCAGCCCGCCCACCTCTGGTCTTTTCTCCCATTTCCTTCCCTCCGTCTTTGCTCAGTTTACCCATGCCCCCTATCCCTGACTTTGCTGACCCTGATCCCAACCCTGATCTTCTTTAACGTGCTATGTTTTTCTTTCGCCTTTGTTTCTTCCTTGTCCTCTGTTCTTTCTCTTCTCGTCGATGTCTGTTCTTCAATGGAACGTTCGAGGTTATTACGCAAATTTCCTCGAACTTCAACTTCTGATTTCGCGGTTTTCGCCCTTTTGTGTCTGTCTCCAGGAGCCGATGCTTGGTGCTCGTCCTGGTCGCTTTCGTGGCTATTCCTTTCTTTACCCCCCCCCCCCCCAACTGTTGCTGGAGCTCCTAATTCTTCTGCTCTCTTGATTCGGGCTGATGTTCCCTTTGTCCCCTTACATTTTCCTTTGCCTCTCCATTGTTCTGCTGCTCGTATCTTTGTGGAGAAATGGTACACAGTTTGTTTCATTTATCTCCTCCCGAGTGTCCTGCTTTCTCTTCCTGATCTGAAACATCTAATGACTCCTTGCCGGAGCCTGTGCTCCTGCTGGGTGATTTTAATTGTCGTCTTTCCCTTTGGGGTGATGTTCTGACGAACACCCGAGGTCGCCTTCTTGAGCCGTTTATCCTTTCTTCCTCCCTGTCTCTTCTGAATTGTGGTGAGCCCACGCATTTGGACTCTCGGACTCTCTCCCTTTCCTCTCTTGATCTTTCTCTTTGATCATCTTCTCTTTACTTAGATTTCACGTGGCAGGTTCTTGATGACCTCCATGGCAGTGACCATTTCCACATCCTTGTGGCACCTTTTTCTCTTTTCGCCCTCCCCTCTCCTTCCTTAGGTGGCAGTTTGCTAAAGCGGACTGGAACGTATTTACCCTCGGTGCTGCTCTCTCTGACCTCTCCCTCGCTCTCTCCTCCTTTTTCATGACACTGTTTTTGACGCTGCCCTCTGCTCTATTCCTCGTTCTTTCATTTGGGGTCCATGGAAGTGCGTTCCCTGGTGGAGTGCAGACTGTGCTCTGGCTATCCGCTGTAAGAGTGCAGCCAGGAAGAGACACCGCCATCGGCAGATGGCCGATTCTTTTCTTTTGGAAAGCGAGTGCGAGGAAAGAGAGTGGCTAAACGTGAATGTTGGGCATCTTGTGTCTCCACCATTACGTCCGAAACTCCTCTGCCACAGATCTGGAAGCATATCTGCAAGATTGCGGGTAAGTTCGTTCCCGATGTTTAACCGGTCCTTCACCTCCATGATACTTTTGTGGCAGACCCGTTTCAGGTCGCTACCGAACTAGGTTCCCACTTTTCTTCAGTTAGCTCTGGTCTTCATCTTCCCCAATCTTTCCCTCTTCGTAAACCTGTCCTTGAATCACGTCCTTTAGATTTCTCCACTCGTCTTCAACTTCACTATAATGATCCCTTCTCTCTCTCTCTGAACTTCGTTCTGCCCTGGCCCTCTGCGGTTCTACGGCGGCGGGCTCCGATGGTATTCATTATGAGATGCTTCGCCATCTCCCTCCGTGCACGTCTCAGTATTTACTGAGTCTGTATAATCGGATCTGGGAGTCGTCGTCAGTCCCTGAGGACTGGCTCGATGCCGTTGTCCTCCCTGTTCGCAAACCAGGGTCTCTGGGTACTTCCCCTAAGGACTTTCGCCCTATTGCTCTCACAAGTTGTCTGCAAACTCTTTGAACGTATGGTTAACGTTCGTCTGATGTGGTTCTTAGAACATTATCACCACCTCTTCCCTTCTAAATTAGGTTTCCGCAAGTGCCGCAACATAACAGATGTCCCGGTGAACTTGGAGGTCTATATTCGTACTGCTTTTGCTGCGAAGACCTCCGTTGTTGCCGTCCTTTTTGACCTGGAAAAGGCTTACGACACCACTTGGCGATATCATATTCTATCTCAACTTCATTCTTTTGGCCTTCGTGGTCATCTCCTTCTCTTTCTTCGCAGCTTCCTCTCCCGTCGTTCCTTTCGGGTGCGCCTTGGTACCACTCTCTCTGCCTCTTTTCAGCATTACGAAGGTGTGCCCCAGGGTAGTGTTCTGAGCACTACTTTTTCTGGTTGCCCTCAATGGTCAGATATAGACAAAAATACAAGTCACAGCTTCGTATCATCCTTTGCAGATGACACAAAAATCAGTATGAAAATTACCTCGGCTGAGGACATTGAAAAACTTCAAGCTGATATTAATAAAGTTTTCGACTGGGCATCAGAAAATAACATGTTGTTTAACAGTGATAAATTCCAGGTACTCAGGTACGGTAAAAATGAGGACCTTAAACATAATACAGAGTACAAAACACAATCAAATGTACCCATAGTAGGAAAACAGCATGTAAAGGATTTGGGAATAATAATGTCTGACGACCTAACGTTTAAGGAGCATAACCAAGCAAATATTGCGACAGCCAGAAAAATGATAGGATGGATTACAAGAACTTTCAAATCCAGGGATCCCATCACAATGGTTGTACTCTTAAAGTCACTTGTGTTGTCCCGTCTTGAGTACTGCTCAGTACTCACTTCCCCCTTCAGAGCAGGAGAGATTGCTGAAATAGAGGGAATACAGAGAACATATACGGCACGCATAGATGCAATAAAGCACCTAAATTATTGGGATCGTCTCAAAGCCCTCCAAATGTACTCACTAGAAAGAAGACGAGAGAGATATCAAATAATATACACCTGGAAGATACTGGAGGGCCAAGTACCAAATCTACACAGTGAAATAACGTACTGGAGTGAACGACATGGAAGAAAATGTAGAATAGAACCAGTGAAGAGCAAAGGTGCCATAGGCACAATCAGAGAACACTGTATAAACATCAGAGGTCCGCGGTTGTTCAACGTCCTCCCAGCAAGCATAAGAAATATTGCCGGAACAACCGTGGACATTTTCAAGAGGAAACTAGATTTATTCCTCCAAGGAGTGCCGGACCAACCGGGCTGTGGTGGGTATGTGGGCCTGCGGGCCGCTCCAAGCAACAGCCTGGTGGACCAAACTCTCACAAGTCGAGCCTGGCCTCGGGCCGGGCTAGGGGAGTAGAAGAACTCCCAGAACCCCATCAACCAGGTATCAACCAGGTCTTCTCTCCTCTCTTCCTTCTGGTGTCTTCCTTCTCTCTATGTTGATGATCTTACCCTTTGCTGTCAGGGTGATGATTCGCCTCTCCTTCAACGCCGGCTTCAATTTGCAATTGATGCCGTGTCGTCTTGGGCCACCGATCATGGCTTCAAGTTTCTCTACTTCTAAGACTTGTGCCATGACTTTTACGCGGAAACGGGTTGTTCTTCGTCCCTCTTTGTCACTTTATGGTCATCCCCTTGAATACAAAGATTCCGCGAAGCTTTTGGGGTTATTCCTTGACACTCGTTTGTCTTGGTCTCCCCATATCTCTTACCTCCGTGTTGAGTGCTCTAAGGCCCTTACCCTCCTTCGGGTCTTGTCCCATACTTCTTGGGGGGCAGATAGGCGTACTCTCCTTACTTTACATTCCTCTCTCGTCCTGTCTAAGCTCGATTATGGTTGCCCTGCTTACTCGTCTGCTTCTCCTTCTACTCTTCGCCGTCTTGATGCTTTGCACCATACTGGGTTGCGCCTCAGTTCTGGTGCCTTTCGTTCGACTCCCGTCCTTAGCTTGAACGTTGACACTGGCTTCCTGTCTCTCCAGGACCGCCGTGATCGCTACTGTCTTCACTATCTTGCGCGGTCCATGCAACATCCTTCCTCTCGCCTCTGTCGTGCTTTAACTTTTACCCCTCCTGCGGTTCCTGTTCCTCTTCACCACCTCCCTCTTCCTGTCCGGTTATCTCGCCTCCAGGATTCTCTTTCCGTTCGTATTTCTAATGTTTCTCCTCGAGTTGTTCCTTCTTTGCCCCCATGGAGAGTCCCTCTTCCGCGGTTTTGTACTTCCTTGACCCGTATCACTAAAGCTTTTACCCCTCCTACGGTTCTAAAACGCCTTTTCCTTGAGCACTTTTCTTCTCACTCCCACTCCGTTTCTGTCTTCACCGATGGGTCTAAGTCGGCGGACGGTGTTTTTCCTGATCGCACTTATATGTGTCGCTTACTTCCGGAGACTAGCATCTTTACAGCGGAACTTTATGCTATTCTCTCTGCTCTTCGTCTCCTGCTTTCTCGTTGTCAGTTTTCCTTTGTAGTTGTTGTTGACTCTCGTAGTGCCCTCATGGCTCTCGGGTCCTTTAATCCGGTTCATCCAGTAGTTGTCGAGATCCAGCATTGGCTGTTCCTTGTTCACAGTAACCCCCTCCCCGCTCAGCTCGTTGTCGCCGTGTGGGGGCGTAGTGGGCGTCTGCCGGAGTGTGATGCTCCTTGGGACAGTCCTCTGTCCGTTTCTAGCCTTGTGCTCCTGCTGCCGTCCTCTCCAATTCTGCTGGGCATCTTTTCCTTTTCCTTCTGTTTCGTTTTTCTCCCCCCTCTTCTCCTATCTGCTTGCCGTTTCCTGCCGACCTTTTGCTCGTTCTGGTTCTTCCCTTGGACTTCTTCTATTTTGACGCCCGGGTGCTTGAGGAGGCATACTCTTGCACCCGTAGAACTGTAGTACCCGACGTCGAGAGCGAAGGGAACCTTTTATTGTCAATCCCCCTTTCGTCACTGAACCCGATCTCGACGGACTGTCGGTTTCTTAAGGTGGCGTTTGTGGGGCGTATACTCGCGACGCACCCCTAGGAGGCCCCGGCAAGATCGGCGATAGCTTCTTGTTGGGTGTCCTGCCTTTAATTGTGGCTCCATGGTGGGTGTGGGGGCACATTCGTGAATGAATTCTACTTTTCGTAATGATGATAACCCCTGTTTCGGCTGCTTCTGGTGTACCTTCTCAGGCTCGTGGGGTGGGCGACCAAGCCCCCGAGTCGGTCCGTATTGGAAGACCGGGCTCTGTAGCCTCCGCTGCATTGGGCCCCGACCTTGCTCCTCCTTTGGCCTCTCTGACTCCTTCCCCTGGCTCCCCTCCCTCCTCTGTGGTTGGGTCGAGCCCCAGGCCCCCAGTGGTGACTACCTCGTCCCCTGGCGCGGCTCCTTCTCTAGTTGTAACTACTGCGCCTTTTAACCCCTCTCTCTCTGGGGGTTCTCACCGCCGTCCTCGTCACGGCCGCCCTCGCTCGATTCCTTCCAGTTCTGCTACCTATCAAGCCTTGTTTGGTCCGGCTTCGTGGGCCAAATATTTTGATCTCCTCCCTCTTGATTCTGCGCCTCCTGACGATTTCTCCCTCCATCGACATCTCGTTGATTCCGTGGATGCCTCCATTACTTTCAACCCCACTCGTCTCGGTACACGTGTCGTTGCTGCTCCTTCTCAGGATGCTGCTTCCCGCTTGGCTGCCTTATCCTGCCTTGGCGAGACCCCTGTTCGGGTCTCGAAGAACGCTCAGTTGAATGACAGTGTTGGCACTATTTTGCTCCCGCCCCATGTTGCGACCAGTGTTCGGGACCTGCGCGACTGCCACGACGCTATTCGACATATCCTTGCTGCCCAGGGCCATTCTATTCTCCAGGTGGACACGTTTACTCGTCCCCCTCGTGGTAGTCGCCGTCAACCCCTCCGGGTTGTGAAGATTACCTTTGATGGTACGACCCTTCCACCCTCTGTCATTCTTGCTGGTGCCAGGTGCTCTGTCCAGGAGTACATTCCTTCTCCTCGGCTCTGTAACAAGTGCTGGAGGTTTGGGCATGGTGCCCTCCGCAGCTCCGGGACTGTCTCTCTCTGTCCTTTGTGTGGTGGCGAAGGTCACTCTAAGTCGGAGTGCACTTCTCCCCAGTCTCGTTGCCTCAACTGCGGTGAGGCCCATCCTACCTTCTCCCTTGCGTGTGTCCATTACAAGCTTGAGGCAGCCGTCCTCAACTTGAAGCACCGGGAGCGTTTATCTTTTCCTGAGGCGAGACGCCAGGTTCGCCGGCTCCCGCCTTATGCTCATATCTCTTATGCTCGCGTGTTGCGCTCTTCCTCTCCTCGTCCTTCCCGCCTTCCTCAGACTCGCAACCGTTTCCGGGCCTTGGACCCTGATGCCCCCACTGCCCCCTCCTCTGTTCCTTTGGGTTCTCTCCCGAAGGATCCTCCTCCTGGTTCTCTGTCCGGGGTTCCCGTTCCTTCTACCCGGTCTGTCGTGTCTCCTGTGTCTTCTTCCTCGTCCCCCTCCGATCCTCCTTCCCATCCTCTTCCTCCATCTATCGGCTCTCCCCACCGCCTGTCGGTGCGAGCGGATGTCCATCGCTCTCCTAGCGGCCGTCGTGTGTGCTCTCGTTCGGCTTCTCCTGTTGAGACACTGGAATCCGTTGCCCGGTACGTAGTTGCTGGGACACCGGTCTCTTTAAGTCAGAAGCGTAAGCCTGGCTCCTCTCCTTCCTCTTCCCCGGCGGGTAAGAAGGCTTCGCTTTCTTCCTCGGCTCCTACGTCTGGTTCTGTTGCTCCTTCCCCTCCCGTTTCAGTGATTGCGCCGCCTGTTCCTACTATGGAGGTTTCTTTGGCTCCTGCTTCCCTTTCGGTTGCTGCTCTTGCTGGGGTGCGCTCCCCTCTTTCTATTCCCCCTCTTCCTGCTGCTGTCCTTGACTGCTCCTCTCCGTTGTCTCCTCCTCTTCCTCCTCCTCCTCCTCCTCCGGACCCCGCCCGCCCACCTCTGATCTGTTCTCCCGTTTCCTTCCCTCCGTCTTTGCTCAGTTTACCCATGCCCCCTAACCCTGACTTTGCTGACCCTGATCCCGACCCTGATATTCTTTAACGTGCTCTGTTGCTCTTTCGCCTTGGTTTCTTCCTTGTTCTCTGGTTTTGTCCTTTCTCTTCTCGTCGTCGTCCATTCTTCAATGGAACGTTCGAGGTTATTACGCCAATTTCTTCGAACTCCAACTTCTGATTTCGCGGGTTTCGCCCCCTTTGTGTCTGTCTCCAGGAGCCAATGCTTGGTGCTCGTCCTGGTCGTTTTCGTGGCTACTCGTTTCTCTCCCCCCCCCCCCCAGCCATTGCTGGGGCTTCTAATTCTTCTGCTCTCTTGATTCGTGCTGATGTTCCCTTTATTCCTTTACTTTTAACTTCGCCTCTCCATTGTTCTGCTGCTCGTATCTTTGTGGGGAAATGGTACACAGTTTGTTCCATTTATCTCCCCCAGAGTGTCCCGCTCTCTCTTCCTGATTTGAAACACCTCCTAGACTCCTTGCCGGAGCCTGTGCTCCTGCTGGGTGACTTCAATTGTCGTCATTCCCTTTGGGGTGACGTTCTGACGAATACCCGGGGTCGCCTCCTTGAGCCGTTTCTCCTCTCTTCTTCCCTGTCTCTTCTGAATTCTGGTGAGCCCACTCATTTGGACTCTCGGACTCGCACCCTTTCTTGTCTTGATCTTTCTCTCTGCTCTTCTTCTCTTTACTTAGATTTCACGTGGCAGGTTCTTGATGACCTCCATAGAAGTGATCATTTCCCCATCCTTCTTTCCTTTCATTTTTCGCCCTTCCCTCTCTTTCCCTAGGTGGCAGTTTGCTAAGGCAGACTGGACCCTATTTACCCTTAGTGCTACTCTCTCTGACCTCTCCCTTCTGCCTCTCTCTCGCGCTCTCCTCCTTTTTCATGACACTGTCTTCAACGCTGCCCTCCGCTCTATTCCTCGCTCTTCCTCTCGGGGTCCGCGGAAGTGCATTCCCTGGTGGAATGCGGACTGTGCTCGCGCTGTCCGCTGTAAGCGTGCAGCCTGGAAGAGGCACCGCCGTAGGCAGACGTCCGATTCTTTTCTTTTCTTTCGGAAAGCGAGTGCGGTGGCCCGTAGGGCCATCCGTACGGCTAAACGTGAATGTTGGGCATCTTATGTCTCAACAATTACGGTCGAAACCCCTCTGGCCCAGATCTGGAAGCGTATCCGCAAGATAGCGGGTAAGTTCGTTCCCGATGTTTCACCGGTCCTTCACCTCCATGATACTCTTGTGGCGGACCCGTTGCAGGTCGCTTCCGAACTGGGTTCCCACTTTTCTTCTGTTAGCTCTGGTCTTCATCTTCCCCAATCTTTCCTTCTTCGTAAACCTGTCCTTGAGTCTCGTCCTTTAGATTTCTGCACTCATCTTCAGCTTCCCTATAATGATCCCTTCTCTCTCTCTGAACTTCGTTCTGCCCTGGCCCTCTGCGGTTCTACGGCGGCGGGCTCCGATGGTATTCATTATGAGATGCTTCGCCATCTCCCTCCGAGCACGTCTCAGTGTTTACTGAGTCTGTATAATCGGATCTGGGAGTCGTCGTCAGTCCCTGAGGACTGGCTCGATGCCGTTGTCCTCCCTGTTCGCAAACCGGGGTCTCTGGGTACTTCCCCTAAGGACTTTCGCCCTATTGCTCTCACAAGTTGTCTGCAAACTCTTTGAACGTATGGTTAACGTTCGTCTGATGTGGTTCCTGGAACACCATCACCTCCTCTCCCCTTCTCAATTTGGTTTCCGCAAGTGCCGCAGCACGACAGATGTCCTGGTGAACTTGGAGGTCTATATTCGTACTGCTTTTGCTGCGAAGACCTCCGTTGTTGCCGTCCTTTTTCACCTGGAAAAGGCTTACGACACCACTTGGCGTTATCATATCCTATCTCAACTTCATTCTTTTGGCCTTCGTGGTCATCTCCCTCTCTTTCTCCGCAGCTTCCTCTCTCATCGTTCCTTTCGGGTGCGCCTTGGTACCGCGCGCTCTCCCTCTTTTTAGCAATACGAAGGTGTGACCCAGGGTAGTGTTCTGAGCACTACTCTTTTTCTGGCTGCCCTCAATGGTCTTCTTTCCTCTCTTCCTTCTGGTGTCTTCTCCGCTCTCTATGTCGATGATCTTACCCTTTGTTGTCAGGGTGATGATTCGCCTCTCCTTCAACGCCGGCTTCAACTTGCAATTGATGCCGTGTCGTCTTGGGCCACAGATCATGGCTTCAAGTTCTCTACTTCTAAGACTTGTGCCATGACTTTTACGCGGAAACGGGTTGTTCTTCGTCCCTCTTTGTCCCTTTATGGTCATCCCCTTGAATACAAAGATTCCGCGAAGCTTTTGGGGTTATTCCTTGACACTCGTTTGTCTTGGTCTCCCCATATCTCTTACCTCCGTGTTGAGTGCTCTAAGGCCCTTACCCAGCTTCGGGTCTTGTCCCATACTTCTTGGGGGGCAGATAGGCGCACTCTCCTTGCTTTACATTCCTCTCTCGTCCTGTCTAAGCTCGATTATGGTTGCCCTGCTTACTCGTCTGCTTCTCCTTCTACTCTTCGCCGTCTTGATGCTTTGCACCATACTGGGTTGCGCCTCAGTTCTGGTGCCTTTCGTTCGACTCCCATCCTTAGCTTGTATGTTGACACTGGCTTCCTGTCTCTCCAGGACCGCCGTGATCGCTACTGTCTTCGCTATCTTGCGCGGTCCTTGCAACATCCTTCCTCTCGCCTCTGTCGTGCTTTAACTTTCACCCCTCCTGCGGTTCCTGTTCCTCTTCACCACCTCCCTCTTTTTGTCCGGTTATCTCGCCTACAGGATTCTCTTTCCGTTCGTATTTCTGATGTTTCTCCTCGTGTTGTTCCTTCTTTGCCCCCGTGGAGGGTCCCTCTTCCGCGGTTTTGTACATCCTTGACCCGTATCACTAAAGCTTTTACCCCTCCTACGGTTCTAAAACGCCTTTTCCTCGAGCACTTTTCTTCTCACTCCCGCTCAGTTTCTTTCTTCACCGATGGGTCTAAGTCAGCGGACGGTGTTGGCTACTCTGTTGTTTTTCCTGATCGCACTTATATGTGTCGCTTGCCTCCGGAGACTTGCATCTTTACAGCGGAACTTTATGCTATTCGTCTCCTGCTTTCTCGTTGTCAGTCTTCCTTTGTAGTTGTTGTTGACTCTCGTAGTGCCCTCATGGCTCTCGGGTCCTTTAATCCGGTTCATCCAGTAGTTGTCGAGATCCAGCATTGGCTGTTTCTCGTTCACAGTAAATTTAAGTCGGTTGAGTTTTGTTGGGTTCCCAGCCATATTGGTGTGTCTTTAAATGAGCGTGCGGATGCTGCCGCCAAGGAAGCTGTCCGCTCTTGTCCCATCTCTCGTAAAGGCATTCCGTATTCCGACTTTTACCCGGTTATCCATTCCTCAGTCCTTACCCGTTGGCAGGCTTCTTGGTTGTCTGTTACTGGTAACAAGCTCCGTACTCTTAAATGTTGTGTTTCCTCGTGGCCGTCCTCCTTCCACCGTAACCGGCGGTGGGAAACAGCTCTGGCGAGGTTGCGTATTGGCCATACTCACTTAACCCATGGTCACTTGATGGAGCACCGCTCTGCTCCTTATTGTCCTAGTTGCATTGTCCCTCTTACGGTCGTGCATGTCCTTCTTGAATGTCCTGACTTCCAGAACGAGCGTGTGTCTTGCTTTCTGACCGCCCCTCGCGGTCACCTGTCCCTCAGTAGAATTCTTGGTGACTCGGATACTTTTGATATCGTTCGCCTTATGCGTTTTTGTTCTCGTATTGGCATCCTTGGTGATATTTAGCGCCCTCTGATTATTTTGCGTATTTGATGGTGCTACATAGCCTTCCCGGTTTGGTGCCTTCTTTTGATAATTACTTACTTACTTACTTGAAACTGTGTATGGAGGCAGCCTCTACCACATCACTTCCTAATACATTCCATTTATCAACCACTCTGACACTAAAAAAGTTCTTTCTAATATCTCTGTGGCTCATTTGGGGATTCAGTTTCCACCTGTGTCCCCTTGTGCGTGTGCCCCTTGTGTTAAGTAGCCTGTCTTTATCTACCTTATCAATTCCCTTGAGAATCTTGAATGTGGTGATCATGTCCCCCCTAACTCTTCTGTCTTCCAGCGAAGTGAGGTTTAATTCCCGTAGTCTCTCCTCGTAGCTCATACCTCTCGGCTCGGGTACTAGTCTGGTGGCAAAACTTTGAACCTTTTCCAGTTTAGTCTTATCCTTGACTAGATATGGACTCCATGCTGGGGCTGCATACTCCAGGATTTGCCTGACATATGTGGTATATAAAGTTCAGAATGATTCTTTACACAAGTTTCTGAATGCCGTTCGTATGTTGGCCAACCTGGCATATGCTGCTGATGTTATCCTCTTAATGTGCTGCAGGAGACAGGTCTGGGGTGATATCAACCCCCAAGTCTTTTTCTTTCTCTGACTCTTGAAGAATTTCCTCTCCCAGATGATACCTTGTATCTGGCCTCCTGCTCCCTACACCTATCTTCATTACATTACATTTGGTTGGGTTAAACTCTAACAACCATTTGTTTGATCATTCCTTCAGCTTGTCTAGGTCTTCTTGAAGCCTCAAACAGTCCTCTTCTGTCTTAATCCTTCTCATAATTTTGACATCGTCCGCAAACATTGAGAGAAATGAATCGATACCCTCCGAGAGATAATTTACATATATCAGAAACAAGATAGGACCGAGTACAGAGCCCTGTGGGACTCCACTGGTAACTTAACGCCAGTCGGAGGTCTCACCCCTCACCGTAACTCTCGGCTTCCTATTGCTTAGTGTTGTAGTTGTGTGTTGGTGGTTTTGTCGCCGTTGATCCTTCTTTACAGACAACCCAACCCACAACTCGGTAGAGTGTTTATACATCACTAGGAGATCACACTAGGCGCTTCTGGCTCTTGGAGAGGGGCTCAACGTCACACGATTAGGGGATGCGGCTCCAACACTTAGCCTCGTTGTCACGTGCACACACCCACTCGAGCCGCTGTGACTCGCCACTCTCCTTATGTGATATGATCTCGATCCCCTTTAACTTGCTAGTTTTCCGTCCTACCCTGTCCACAGCGGTGGTTCTTGGTTCTTTCTCTCTCTCTCTCCTTTTGTACTATTTCATGGGAAGCCTCACTAGGACAAGGTCAATTACCAGCAAATTTGAATACATTTACTGGACAGAGCACATACACAATACATAAACACATATAATAATAATGAACCCTATACTCTATACTATTACAATCAGGTTGCACTCCAACACCATCAGAATTATCATCAGCTTATCAGTGGTATCCTATCTCCTGATTCACCACCTAATATTACCAACCTCCTCAAGTGGGACAAGTCTTATATTTCAATGTTGCACTATCGGCAAGAGAATATATATATCTATGAACATGTACAAGGAAAATCAGCATATGATTGCAATAACATAAATATATCAGTATAAATGTTCCTTGATACACAACAATGATCAGTCGATCACCCTATCAGTCCTATAACACATACATCTGTAGATAATCCAGCCTACGATTGTAACTCTAAACTTCAGTATAAAACACTCCTTGACATAAGAATGTAAACAATCACTCACCGTTCACTGCGTCTTGCACGCTAATAACAACCAAACACTATCAACTCCCTACAAGTGATCATTTAGAACTTCCCTTCCACATCTGGAAGTTCACTACCCTGATCTCTTCAGGTTCTTCCGGGTTTAACTACCAGGATCCTCTGCAGCTCCTCCAGGCTGCTACCATGAAGTTTTTCTTGAGCAACTACGGTGCTTCATCCTTCTGCTAGGGTCCTCCACAGCTCTTCTGGCTGCTACACCATGAAGTTCCCTCGAGCAACTATGGTGCTTCACCACCTCTACAGAAGCACGTGACACTCCTTTTCACTGCTTCTGCTCACAGCTCGAGGTCCTCTCCTCCCCTACCTTGGAGTCTCATTAACTACTCCCTCTGTGCTGGCTTCAAAGTTCTCAGCAACTTCTTCCCAAAGACAAACCTGCAACCCATCGACACTCCAATAAAAATGTTTCCTTATAAACGCATAGACGAAATAATCCACACAATATGTTTGCATCTAACATCTATCCGCTCTCTACATGCAGTGAGTGTGGACTCCCCCGTTGGGCTGGTCCATGCTCCACCTCGTCCGGCGGGCCTCACTCACTCAGGGAGGGTCCGGGCCTCACTCACTCAGGGAGGGTCCGGGCCTCACTCACTCAGGGAGGGTCCGGGCCTCACTCACTCAGGGAGGGTCCGGACCTCACTCACTCAGGGTGGGTCCGGGCCTCACTCACTCAGGGAGGGTCCGGGCCTCACTCACTCAGGGAGGGTCCGGGCCTCACTCACTCAGGGAGGGTCCTCCGCCGCCAGGAGCTGGGCTCCGTCAGTTGGCTTCAGGCTGTCGATAGGAGAGGACACGCTGCTCGTCCCTCCAGCTGTCGCTCTCATCTCCGTCCTCTCATTTAGGCTTCCTGCCTTACCAAAACATTTCTAACTTATAAATAAACATTGCTACTGTCGCTGGGCACACCAACTACAAGCAATCACTATGAACTGGCTTAAATCGTGCTTACCACAGATTGTCTAGTCGAGGGCGCTATCCCTCTGACGGAGCCTGGTCAGGGCGCTCCACACAGCCCACGAAAATGTCTCTGGGCGGCTTAATAAACTCTCCTCGCCATCCAGGACTTGAGACCACAACGTTCTCAGCTCAATTCCACAGCTGGCATGTCTACACACTTCTCTTCTCTTGGAGATATATCACTAGGGGTCCCTTCCTGATGGGAGTTCAAACGGAGCGCGGATTTCCCCCTGCTATGTCTGGCCTCAAGTGAGGTCAAACCCCTCCAGAAGCGAGCCTCATGCCTCCAGCAAAATATCAACATCTCCTAACCAGTCATTTATCTATTTCCTTATTTACTGCCCATAATCTCAAATTGTTCATTGAACCCATCAAGCTATTTTACATCTGTGTTATCGCCTCTATATTTCCTATACTTTCTAGTTAGGTCAGGTTTGTTGAATAACTCTCAAGGGGGAGACTCATTTCTCCTGTAGGCTGAGATCATAACATTAGGTACTCCCTTATCCACTGGAGCTCCTTACCAGCTACACCTGCCTGTCTCTCCAGCTTATGTACCAGCCTCTTATGCAGTACTTATGCGTGTGTACTATGTGTATGTGTGTGTGTCGACAATTAGCTTGTGAGGGCGGTGTGGTTAGAGCGGTGGAGGTGGGAGGCCTCAGTCGGTAGACTGACTGATTTACCATGGTAAATGCGAGAGAGAGGACTAAGTGAATTTGTGGTGGAGGTGTCTACCTTTGTCTCTGTCTCTCTCTGTCTGTCTCTGTCTGTCTGTCTCTCTCTCTCTCTCTCTCTCTCTCTCTCTCTCTCTCTCTCTCTCTCTCTCTCTCTCTCTCTCTCTCTCTCTCTCTCTCTCTCTCTCTCTCTCTCTCAAATATCTAGTAGTCGAAAGCTAAATAATATAGGTTAACTGGAGTAGCGCCTGACTGGTATAAGCAGAACCCATAAACTGTTTACTATGGCTGCTCCCTTTCATAATTACACACACACACACACACACACACACAAACACACAGCGGGAAGTATGGAAGTGTTTACTAGAGTTGGATGTGACAAAGTCTATAGGCTCAGATGGAATCTCCCCTTGGATACTAGAGGAAGGAGCAGAAGAACTGTGCCTGCCACTCTCCATATTGTACAACAATTCACTGGTAACAGGGGAACTGCCAGAAATTTGGAAAGCAGCTAACGTAGTCCCGATATACAAGAAAGGGGATAGACAGGAGGCACTGAACTACAGGCCAGTGTCCCTAACCTGCATACCATGCAAGCTGATGGAGAAGATTGTGCTAAGAAAGCTAATGGAACATCTGGAGCGAAATAACTTTGTAACACAGCATCAACATGGGTTCAGGGATGGCAGGTCCTGCCTCACAGGGTTACTTGAATTCTATGAGCAGGCCACAAAAATCAGGCAAGAAAGAGAAGGGTGGGCAGACTGCATATTTTTGGATTGTCAGAAAGCCTTTGATACAGTACCACACAAGAGGCTAGTGAAAAAGCTGGAGATGCAGGCTGGAATGAAAGGGAAGGTACTCCATTGGATAAATGAGTACCTAAGTAACAGGAGACAACGAGTCAGTGTGAGGGGTGAGGTCTCAGATTGGCGAGAAGTTACAAGTGGAGTCCCGCAGGGGGTCAGTCCTTGGATCTATACTGTTTCTGATATATGTAAATGATCTCCCAGAGGGTATAGAATCGTTTCTCTCAATGTTTGCTGATGATGCAAAAATTATGAGGAGGATTGAAACAGAGGATGATAGGAGGCTACAAGATTACATAGACAGACTGAGTGAATGGTCCAACAAATGGCTGTTGAAGTTCAACCGAGTAAATGCAAAGTAATGAAACTAGGCAGTGGAAACAGGAGGCCAGACACAGGATACAGAATAGGAGATGAAGTACTTAATGAAACGGACAGAGAGAAAGATCTAGGAGTTGATATCACACCAAATCTGCCTCCTGAAGCCCACATAAAAAGAATAACGTCTGCGGCATATGTGAGGCTGGCTAACGTCAAAACAGCGTTCAGGAACCTGTGTAAGGAATCATTCAGAATCTTGCATACCACATATGTAAGACCAATTCTGGTATGCGGCCCCAGCATGGAGCCCGTACCTTGACAAGCACAAGACGAAGCTGGAAAAAGTTCAAAAGTATGCCATTAGACTAGTCCCAGAACTAAGAGGCATGAGTTACGAGGAAAGGCTGCGGGAAATGCACCTTATGACACTGGAAGACAGAAGAGTAAGGGGAGTCGACATGATCACAACCTACAAAATCCTCAGGGGAATCGACCGGGTAGGTAAGGATAAACTATTCAACACTGGTGGTACGCAAACAATGAGACACAGGTGGAATCTGAGTACCCACATGAGCCACAGGGACATTACAAGAAACTTTTTCAGTGTCAGAGTAGTTAACAGATGGAATGCATTAGGCAGTGATGTGGTGGAGGCTGACTCCATACACAGTTTCAAATGTAGATATGATAGAGCCCAGGAGGCTCAGGAATCTGTACACCAGTTGATCAACAGTTGAGAAGCGGGACCAACGAGCCAAAGCTCAACCCCCGCAAGCACAAATAGATGAGTACAAATTGGTAAGTATACACACACACACACACACACACTAGTTTTACATTGGAAAAGGTTCAAAGGTTTGCCACCAGGCTAGTACCTGAACTGAAAGGGTATCAGCTACGAGGAGAGACTACGGGAATTAAACCTCACGTCACTGAGAGACAAAAGAATTAGGGGGGACATGATCACTACATACAAGATCTCAAAGGATCCGAGTCACTTCTGGAGTGTGAGTTTTCAGTTGCATATAGTCCTGGGGACTAATCAGTCTTGTTCCCATTTGTGTTCCTCATGTGAGCCCCAAAGAATGAGGTGATTTGATAAAATACTATGCCCAAGATTACCATCAGAGTGCCGGCGGGCTGATGGGCAAATAGCCTCGGCTACCATCGGCTTTTGTCCGGTCGTGATGGTCGAGTGGATAAGGTGTCCTGTACACATCAGTTGCATTGTGCTCCTGGCAGTATGGGTTCGAGTCACTTCTGGGGTGTGAGTTTTCAGTTACACACACACAGACACACACACACACACATACATACATACATACATACATACATACATACACACACACATACATACATACACACACACATACATACATACATACATACATACACACACACATACATACATACATACATACATACATACACACATACATACATACATACACACATACACACATACACACATACACACATACATACACACATACATACATACATACATACATACATACATACATACATATATATATATATATATATATATATATATATATATATATATATATATATATATATATGACTGAATTGCCGACAGAGATGCCATAACAGCTCAAGCCCTAAGGGAGAAACACCCACCCAGGGCTCCGCGTGAGGACGACATTATACAAGTGGGGGCTACCAGAGCAGAACCTCTCTGGGTAGCTGAATCTGTGGTCCATAAAGCAGCCTTGTCCTTCCCAACAGGATCAGCAGGTGGGTTCACAGGACTAAAACCCAACCACCTCAAGCAAATGCTCAACCCTGCACTGGGTGACATTGCAAAGAACCTCTTGGTGGAACTAACCAGATTCACCAACACATGTCTAGCTGGCAACATACCAGCGACCATACAACCTATCTTTTTTGGAGCATCTCTCTGTGCTCTACAGAAAAAGGATTGAGGGATCAGGCGTCTCGTCGCAAAGGCTGCTGCAAGAACAGTTAGTGATGCAGCGGCCAACATGCTGAAGCCAAAACAGCTCGGGTTTTGCCTGGAAAGAGATGTTGTTGTCTTGCCTATATACTGAATTCTATAGGCAAGACAACATCATCTCTTTCCAGGCGATTAACGATGCATAAGCAACAGGGCTCCATTAAGGAACATATAATCTCTTCCCACAACCAAACCATCACCAGAGAAGTCTTAACAAAAAACACGGAAATCATCGATAGATACAGCGATAGCAGGCGGCTAGATATCTGCGAGGCACTACACATTAAGAAGTAGACACCAGCAATCAACTGCCAATTAATGCACAACTATATTCTACCCACTTCAAGACTCCGCACCAATAAAGAAGCATCAAGAAATATGGGCCAAAAGGCCCTTTGCAGTTACTTCCATTCTTCCCTTTAACTTACAAAATATTATACCCATTGTTTCGTGTTCTGTCTTGTGTTGAAAGTTTGTTTTCACCTCATCCAAAACTGTTGTAACATATCACCTCACCCAAATGCAGATATAAAATCGAAGATGTTTAAGCCCTGTTCAGTTATAGTTGTGTCTCTGTAAACTAAAGTCTTTGAAAATGTAATAAGTTTTACGAAACGCGCTCAAGTGTCGCGTCAGACTAGAAATAAAAATGAATTTTGGAGAATTGATTTTTCAGTTACTATCAACAGTGAAGAAAAATATAGTCTTTCCTGTAGACATATATTATTGTCTTAGCAGTCTTTCCTGTAGACATATTTTATTCAATATGACCGAAAAAGTAAGATTAATAATTCTAACACAAATTTTCTCGATCTTTCTTATGTTTCTTTTCACTGTTGATGGTAATTGAAAAATCAATTCTCCAAAATTCATTTTATTTCTAGTTTGACACGACACTTGAGCGAGTTTCGTAAAACTTATTACATTTTCAAAGTCTTTAGTTTACACACACACAACAATAACTGAATAGAGCTTAAACATCTTCGATTTTTTATACCTGCATTTGGGTGAGGTGATGTTACAACAGTTTTGGATGAGGTGAAAACAAACTTTCAACACAAGACAGAACACGAAACAATGGGTATTGAAGGTAAGAATGGAAGTAATTGCAGAGGGCCTATTGGCCCATATTTCTTGATGCTTTTATATTGGAGCGGAGTCTTGAAGTGGGTAGAATATAGTTGTGCAGTGAACCGACGTCATGACCAAGCCTCAGGGAGCGGGGATAGGCCTAAAGACAGTAAGTCTAGAGTAAGCCATAAGCCACACAAGGTCAGTGGACCCCGCTGTTTTACTTGCGGCCAGCCAGGTCACAAGGCAGCACAGTGTAAGAAGAGCAAGCGTGCAGAAAAGGGGGGAACACACGCACAAATTGCTGGTCTGGGTGCCCACGAGGGAGGTGATCCTCTGGAGCACACCCTGGAGACAGCAAAAGGTTTAGTTAATGGTAAGTGGACCAAGGTCTTTCGAGACAGGGGAGCTACTACTCATATGGTCCGAGAGAGCCTTGTCGAGCCTGGGAACGAGACAGGCAGAACCATTCATGTAAGATACCCTGATGGTACACAGATGAATATGATCGAGGTATCCCTGACTGTTGACACACCATATGTAAAAGGTAAAATACGAGCGGTGAAATGCAAGGACGCTGTATACGGGTTGTTGTTGGGAAACGCCCCTGGAGTGTCAAATAGTAAGAGTCGGTCCTGTGGAAGTGACTCACAGAGAACGGGACTCACACCAGCTGGAGGTGACGTCACGCGCCAGTCAGCTGGTAGCCAAGCCATGGCTGCCTCCCCAGCTAAGGAACAGAGGCAGCAGGCGCAAGGAAAACGGGGAAAGCCTGCTCCTTTCTGCCAACAGAAAACGGGAAGAAACTCAAGGAGGTGGGTGGGGGCTCGATTAGCTGATCCAGCCAGGTCCCGCCAACCCCGGGGGTGGGCAAGGGTCACCGCCTCGGAGGTAGATAAGAGGAGAGGGGGAAGACCCCTGGTGACTGTAGGTGTCACTGCTGCTCCAAGGGGGAACAAGGCTTTAGTAGCCGCGGTGACCACACGCGCAATGAGTGCGCAACCCACCAAAGTGGTCAAGCCGCTGAAACTACATTCTTTGAAAGGAGTAAGCACTAAAGAATTCCAGGAAGCCCAAAGGAAAGACCCCACACTCAGGAAGATGAGAGAACATGCCGCAGAGGGTAGGGTCTTCACCATGAATAAGCGCAAGTATAAATACTTGGAGGTTAAGGGTAAGCTAGTGCGCAGGGTGGAAACACCCCAGGACACTTGGGAACAATTACTGGTCCCCAAAGAGCATCGCCTAGCTGTGTTTACTCTCGGTCATGAGGGAGTAATGGGGGGCCACATGGGACATGCTAAGACCAGTGAACGAATTCAGTCATCGTTCTATTGGCCAGGGATGACTGGGGACATACAGCGGTACACTCGGTCGTGTGACGCCTGTCAACGCACCGCTGACAGAGGTAAGGTGCAGCCAGGGAAGCTGAAGCCTTTCCCCATCATTGATCAACCATTTAAGATGGTCAGTGTAGATATAATTGGCCCGATTGAGCCGAGGGCATCAGACGGCAGTAGATATATCCTGACCATGGTAGATCATGCTACTCGGTATCCAGAGGCGGCACCTTTGAAGAATATCGAGACCGTCACAGTGGCGGAAGCATTGGTTGGATTCTTCAGTCGCTTAGGTATACTGGAGAAGATACACAGCGACAGGGGGGCACAGTTCACCAGTGAGATGATGGCGGAAGTAGCTAGGCTACTCATGTTGCAGCCATAATTCACCACACCTTATCATGCTATGGGAAATGGGTTGGTAGAACGGTTTAATGGTACCCTAAAGAGAATGCTCAGGAAGATGTGCATAGAGCAACCCAAAGAGTGGCCAAAGTACATTAACCCGGTACTGTTTGCCTACAGGGAAGTACCCCAGGCAAGTACCCGGTTCTCACCGTTCGAGCTCCTCCGCTGCATGTGTTGAAGAATCTATGGGAGGAGGAAGACTGTACCCCAGAAACCAAGACGACGTATGAGTACGTCATAGATTTGAGGAACCGTCTAGAAGAGACGTGTCAGTTATACAATACAATACAATACAATACAATTTTATTTAGGTAAGGTACATGCATACAATAAATTTTTACAAGGATTGTTTGACTTATAGGTAGAGCTAGTACATACAATGCCTAAAGCCACTATTACGCAAAGCGTTTCGGGCATGATAAACTTAAATGACAAGCTTAATACTAATTGAGCATAATGAGTAGAATGAAAACAAGAAATGAAAACATAGATGAAAAAGCAGCACAAATACAATTATGTCGACAAACAGCGCTTTTTAAAGAAAAAAACAGACATTGGTTGACAATAGAAGGGTAAGGTAGGTTACAGGGAATTTATTAGGTATAGCTTCACTTTTAACTTAAACTGGTTGAGAGAGGTACAGTCTTTAACATGGTTGGGAAGGTCATTCCACATTCTGGGCCCCTTGATTTGTAGAGCATTTCTAGTTTGATTAAGTCGTACTCTAGGAATATCAAAACTGTATTTATTTCTGGTGTGATGCTCATGGGTTCTGATACAACCTTCTATGAAGCTTTTGAGATCAGGATTGGCATTATAGTTTAGCGTTTTATATATGTATAATACACATGAGAGAATGTGCAGTGACTTAATGTCTAACATATTCAGAGATTTAAGTAGGGGTACCGAGTGATGTCTGGGGCCAGAATTGGATATTGTCCTAATAGCAGCTTTGTGTTGAGTAATTAGAGGACGTAAGTGATTTTGGGTAGTAGAGCCCCAAGCACAAATACCATAGTTGAGATATGGATAGATAAGGGAGTAATAGAGAGTCACCAGGGCAGGGCGTGGTACATAATATCTGATCTTAGAAAGAATGCCCACAGTTTTTGAAACTTTTTTTGATATGTTTAGAATGTGTCCCTGGAAATTCAGCTTGTGGTCAATGAGAATGCCAAGGAATTTGCCATCTAATTTGTTACAAATTTGGGTATTGTTTATTTTGAGATTTATTTGATTAGAGGATTTATTGCCAAACAGAATATAGAAGGTTTTGTCAATGTTAAGGGTGAGTTTGTTGGCAGTTAGCCACAGATGGACTTTATTTAGCTCAGTATTTACTGTGGCATTTAGAGCAAGGGGATCAGGACTGGAGTAAATGAAGGTTGTGTCGTCAGCAAATAGAATTGGTTTGAGGTGTTGGGAGGCATTTGGAAGGTCATTAATGTAGATGAGAAAGAGGAGAGGGCCAAGTATGCTGCCCTGGGGAACACCAATGTTGATGGGTAGGGTGGGAGAAATTGTATTATTCACAGAAACATATTGGAGCCTGTCAGTAAGGTAGGATTTGAGGTATTGTAGGGAGTGTCCTCTGACTCCATAATGATGTAATTTACGTAGAAAGTTTTGGTGGTTGACAGTATCAAAAGCTTTACGCAGGTCCACAAACAAACCAACAGGGAACTCATTTTTATCAAGAGCTGTATGAATCGAGTTAAGCATACTAATAAGTGCATCGTTAGTGCTTTTTTTGGGTCTGAAGCCATATTGGCAAGGGCTAAGTATATTGAGTTTGGCTAGATATGAGTAAAGCTGCTTATAGATTAGTTTTTCAAAAATTTTTGACAAGTTTGGCAGGATAGATATAGGTCTGTAGTTGTTAACATCTGTGAGATTACCACATTTGTGGACAGGCGTTACTCTCGCTTTTTTTAGAATATCTGGGAAGGTTTGGAGTTCAAGTGACTTGTTGAAGAGCAAAGCAATAGCAGGGGCTAAAGATCTGGAGGCTTTTTTGTAAATTAAAGTTGGTATCTCCTCAAGGGCACCAGACTTGGTTTTAAGGGAAAGGATTATCTCATTGACGTCAGTGGAATTAATAGGCTTTAGGTACAGAGACTGTGGATAGTTACCTGAAAGATAGTCATTAATGTCTGTACTGGAAGATGGAATATCATTTGCAAGGGATGAACCAATGGAAGAGAAGAACCTATTGAACTCAATAGCAGAATCAGAGGCTGAAAGCTGACCATCGTTATTAGACAGGAGAGTCGGTTTGTTATTTAAAGACTTCTTTGATCCCAATATTTGAGAAATTGTTCTCCAAGTTTGTTTAATGTTGCTCTTTATTTGGGTAAATTTATCTTCGTAGTATTTAGTTTTGGCTCGTCTAATTATCTTGGACAGCAATAATGAGTAATTCTTTGAGAATTCTTTGGAGACAATTCCTAACCTATACTTCTTCTCAAGGTCATGTTTTTTATTAATAGATTTAAGTATTCCCTTTGTAAGCCAGGGATTGTTAAGCCTTTTGGTTGTGACTTGTTTTGTAAGCATAGGACAGTGGGTATTATAAAGGCTAAGAGTTTTTTGAAGAAAAGATTGCACTGCTAGGTTGATGTCCACTATGTTACCTAACTCGGACTCCCAGTTGACATTATCAGCAGCAGTTATAAAATTGTCTATAGCAGTTTCATTGTGTAGTCTAAAACGTATCACTCTTGACTCAAAAGGTGGTTTGCTAATGTTAGTTAAGAGAAATGTGGGGTAATGATCTGTAGTGCTATCGGTGATTATACCTGAAGTAAGCGGAGAGGTTATGTTTGTCCAGATGTGATCGAGCGTCGTGGCAGTGCTATCAGTGATTCTAATAGGTCTAGTGATTAAGGGTATGAGGAAGCAGGAATTCATACAGTTGAGGAAGCTAACAGCAGTGGGGTGTTCAGGCTCGCAGAGGTCAATATTAAAGTCCCCTGCGATAATTAGGTGGTTTTTGTTCAGTCTGTTATCAAGTATTAGATTTCTAAGGTTTGAGTCGAATTCGGACACATCAGTGTTAGGAATTCTATAAACTGCACCCACAGTCAGGACAGACTCGGCACCCTTGACTCTGAAGCTGGCGAAGATATACTCCCCTTAGCAGTCTCTGGTTCTAATTTCTTTTAAGCATGTTAGTTCTTGGTGGTAGTAAAGAGCAGTGCCACCACCTCTCTGAAGTTGACGACAGTTGTGAATTGCTGAGTAGTTAGGCATGTTAAAGAGCTGAGTAGTATCCTCTTTCAACCATGTTTCAGTAAGTATAATAAAAGAGAATTTGTTGTCAATAGCTTCAATCAAGGCACTAACATCATCGAAGTGTTTACCTAGGGATCTAACGTTCAAATTGATTACAGAGATATTGTGATTATGAGTTAATACATTGTTTACATCATGTGCTGCAAAATATCTGCAATTTAGATCATTAAAGTGATAATTGTCATAGATAGTGGATAAGAGGTTAAGTTCAGGGTCTATACTTGTCTGCATAAAAAAAGCTGATTGCAGGAAAAACAAGGGAAGAAAGGCAAATAACAAGGTAGAAATAAGCTATAAAATAGGGGAAAAAATGTACACAATACAGTACAAAGCAAACTCAAAAGGGGCTTACAGGGGTACAATGGAGTAAGGGAGTATGGCTAGGCTAGGCAACCTAGGTAATAAATGAGATTAACGAAAAAACATATAAACATGGACTATACAAAACACAAGATATAGAAATACAAAACAAAAATATAAACAAGACTAAGCAATACAAAAACAAATTGAGCAAAAATGAAAAATGAGGTAGATTGCTTACAAGTACTCTCAGGTACACTGTAAGTAACAATTTGCAATTTGAGATGCAGGCAAAGCCAGGGGTACAATGGAGTAAGGGAGCATGGCGAGGCTAGGCAACCTAGGTAATAAATGGAATCAAAGAAAAGTTGAATAATAAGCATAGGCAAATTTAAGCTAATGATTATTAACTATAAATAGTTCAGTTATGACTGTATAATTAATAAGACCTGAAGAACTATTTATGCACTCAATTGTTGGCCAGGGAGGAACTCGCCAAGGCTAAGGAGTACCAGAAGAGCAGGTACGACCAGAAGGCCAGGGAGAGGAAGTTTAAGGTGGGAGATAAAGTACTCCTACTCCTCCCTACAAGCAGGAACAAGCTCCTGCTACAGTGGAAGGGACCCTTCACCATCACTGAGTGCAGTCACTCATTGACGTACGTCGTATGCATAAGGGGGGTCAATAAGAAGTACCATGTTAACATGTTAAAACGCTATGAGGAACGCGATGATGCGTCATCAAGGTCGGAGGAGAGTGAAGATAGTGTCTCTCCGGGTAGTCCATCCCAGGGTGTTGCTAGTGTGTCCGGTATGACACAGACTGAAGCCGGAGCTGCAGAGCTTGGGGTTCAGCCTAGCTTCGAGGCGTCGAGCCGGCTAGAGCCTGGCCCTGGAGCCGAGCACTCTGCGCCTAAGTCAGGTAACACTACCCAGGACGAATCGGAGGAGTCACCCCAAGTCTCTCAGGGCGACGACGCATAGAAAACGGAGTCTCCACCCACCACTACCCAGCCGGAAGTGAGCTGTCAGTGTGTGTGACAGCTCGTGCACAGTGCACCATCGAGCTGGTAAAATGGTGGGGTGTATTTCGCTTCCAGTGAAATAAACCCTTAGTGGGAGGTTGATGTCAGGAGACATATTTTCCCTGCTCTCTCGTGCACTGAATTAAGTACGAAATTGCATAGTGCACCGTGATTCAACTTTCTGAATATAACTTTTCCACAGTCGTGTTGGGTGTCGTTGGACAGCCCATGACATTTGCTAGCCATTGATGTCATTCTGATCGCTGTATCAGGTCTGTGAAGGAAATTACAGGAGGGAGTTGATTTCAGAGAAATTTTTGTACAAGTCAAGTGTAGAGAGGGAGGTATGGGGGATTAACGGCCGTAGACCACCCCCCCTATCACGTGTCCACCTCGTGTGAGGGGGGGTAGCGTCATGGGGCAGGTGCGCGATTGGCTGAGGGTCTGGGGCCTCAGAAATGCTGAACCGTGATTGGCCAAGACGCTGAGGGGTACCGCATGGTACCTCCAGGCATAGTATTGGCGGGAACGACATTCTTACCTAAGACGCTGCATAGTGAGGCCGACATTTCCCGTGCTAGGCCAAGCATCGGGAAATACCGCCTGCAACGTTACTAAAGTCACGCCTACATCTTGCTATCTTTCCGTGTGCCGTGCGTAAGAATCCGGTAATCGGAAAGGGGCTTGTATCGAGCCGTGTGAACTTGTCATCTAGCCGCGTAATTGTGGGACGCCATCTTAGAGGAACTGGACTGAGTGTGAGGCGTTAATTATCGGGCTACAAAAACGACATCCGCCGTCGATCGTATCTGTGCTTGAAGATACTGCTGTGAGACGTGCCAGAAAAGGTTTCAGTGTTATGAGAGAAACCTTAAATGTTATAATTCGGAGGAACAGTGAAGGACTTCATCTCGGGTCTCGTATACCGTCATAACACCGTGTACCATCGTATCCTGGGGTACCGTGTCAAGTGGAAGGGGCGTGGTACCGCATCCTTGCTGTTGTGCGCAACTGTGCCTGCCTGTGCCGGTGTGTCTGCGCTATCCTGGTCTCTGTGTGTGTGTAGAGCTAACACCCCGTGGTCTAGGACCCTGTGCTCCACCTGACCACGTGTAGAAAGTGAGGACGCCTACGTCATCATCCAGCAGCAGCAGTGGGAGTGTGATTGACGTGTATGTGTGAGTGAAAGAGGGGCCCCACATCATTAATGTAAGTACACTGTTTCCGTTTGGGTAATAAAACTCTGAAGCTGGGTTCGCCCCCAGTGTTCCGTCTGTCCTCTGTCCCTGGGACCACCTGGGGAGGTGAATGGGAATTGGAGACGTGTGAGTCTACCCTGTTTGTCATCAAGTTGAGGATTGGGCCCAACTGTGATTTTTGACGTGTGTGAAGACACCTAGTGGCACATTCAGAGGTAGGGTAAAGTGAGTTATTTACTTCTATTATTTTTCTACGTGTCGTGTATGTATTCGCTGTAATTTGATTCCCTTTTTCAGCAGTGAAAAGTGGTAACAGGGAGATTTCCCTTGGTTATATATTTTACTGTTGTGTTGTGGTAAAGTGTGAATTATTGGTGGATAATTTACTGGGGGAAGTCATTTACAAGTTTTGCCGTGAGTGGCAAGGATGTACTGTGTTGTACTGTGATGTACTGTGTTGTACTGTGTTGTACACCGTAGACAAGTTTGACCTTGGTGGAAGGCGTTGTGTACTGTGAAGGATTCCGTGAGAATTAAAGTAAGTTAACGTCACCGGGGGTCACGATTTACTTAACGAGGTCACTTGTTCGTTGAACATTGTTGTGATTAACGTAGGGACGTGTAAAGGCAACAGTCACAGTGAAGTTCACGCAGTGGAGGAATTGTCAAGTGAAGACTAACGATTTAACGAGCCTTCGTTAATTGAGGGATTAACGTAAGGGGTTGACGGTCTGCTATGATCGGAGTCAATTGCGCTGTAATTAAGCTTCCGTAATTCGTAGGACTGATCAGCTCTGTCGGCGGACAGAGTTATTAAGCACTCGTAGCTAATTAAAGATAATTAGTAATCACCACTTAGTGAATTCACCAGGTGTTGATGTTGTTGTTTACACGGAGTATTGGAACATTGTGTGTGGTACAGTAGTCTACCCTCGTTAAGGTAATCTTGTCGTAAGACCGGAAGTGAACTGTCAGTTGAGAGACAGTAGGCTTTGTCAATACTCGTCTGTATTAATAGGCTATTGTATTCAGTAATTAATTGGGAATTACTCACCGAATGCTTGACTTTCAAGTTGATGTAATTAATTGATTTACGAGTTATTGCTGCCATTTGAGTGTCGTTGTGACACGTGTGTGTTAACGTAATTGTTTAAATTCAATTAGAGTAACTTTTGTTTTGATTGTCCTGAGAGAAGTGTTAACGTAAGATTTTTTATAAGGGGTTATCATTCTTGGATTAACCGCCTTGTTACTTGGTATCTCGTTGTGGGCAGCGAGCGCCAGTCAAGTCTTTGTGATTATAGTATTGGTCACCGTGAAGCCGTGACAATATTGATTGCAAGCTTGCGTCACCAGTGGGCACCACTTTGTTCAGTTAGTGTCATTGTTCAGTCAGCGACGACAGGATAAGGAGACCGTGGGTCCATCAGGCTGTTGATTAGCTGTCCTTTAATGTGCCACTGGAGTGACAGTAAAGTAACGTAAATTCACTGTGTAGTAGTTTTAGTTTTGTTTTGTGAATAAATTGTTTTGTTATAGAAACGGTCGTTTACGTTAAACCTTCCAATATTACTGCCCCACATTTCATGTTCTGCAATGCTTTGCCTGCTTATGTTCATATCAAGTCTGTATCTAAAGCTCGAGTCCATTGCACAGCACCACACTTCTATAAATAAGAGGTGAGAATCCGTCGGCTATCCTTTATTAGTTTGTTAACTAGGAGGAGCCAGCGACCTAATTGACAGGTGTTACCCGAGTGGTTTCGCCTGGCGGTTTGCTCCCGCGGTCCTATGATCTTAGGCTTTAAGATTAAATATCTGCCACTGGCAGCTCTTGCTGTTTAATGTCTGCCTCTCTTGCGAGGTAGTTGCAATTAACGTAACATCAATAGGACTTAATTCTTTTGATAACCTGTCAAGGAAGAAAATCTCACACGGTTATCTCGCCTACAGGATTCTCTTTCCGTTCGTATTTCTGATGTTTCTCCTCGTGTTGTTCCTTCTTTGCCCCCATGGAGGGTCCCTCTTCCGCGGTTTTGTACATCCTTGACCCTTATCACTAAAGCTTTTACCCCTCCTACGGTTCTAAAACGCCTTTTCCTCGAGCACTTTTCTTCTCACTCCCGCTCCGTTTCTGTCTTCACCGATGGGTCTAAGTCAGCGGACGGTGTTGGCTACTCTGTTGTTTTTCCTGATCGCACTTATATGTGTCGCTTCCCTCCGGAGACTAGCATCTTTACAGCGGAACTTTATGCTATTCTCTATGCTCTTCGTCTCCTGCTTTCTCGTTGTCAGTCTTCCTTTGTAGTTGTTGTTGACTCTCGTAGTGCCCTAATGGCTCTCGGGTCTTTTAATCCGGTTCATCCAGTAGTTGTCGAGATCCAGCATTGGCTGTTTCTCGTTCACAGTAAATTTAAGTCGGTTGAGTTTTGTTGGGTTCCCAGCCATATTGGTGTGTCTTTAAATGAGCGTGCGGATGCTGCCACCAAGGAAGCTGTCCGCTCTTGTCCCATCTCTCGTAAAGGCATTCCGTATTCCGACTTTTACCCGGTTATCCATTCCTCAGTCCTTACCCGTTGGCAGGCTTCTTGGTTGTCTGTTACTGGTAACAAGCTACGTACTCTTAAATGTTGTGTTTCCTCGTGGCCGTCCTCCTTCCACCGTAACCAGCGGTGGGAAACAGCTCTGGCGAGGTTGCGTATTGGCCATACTCGCTTAACCCATGGTCACTTGATGGAGCGCCGCCCTCCTCCTTATTGTCCTAGTAACATTGTCCCTCTTACGGTCGTGCATGTCCTTCTTGAATGTCCTGACTTCCAGGACGAGCGTGTGTCTTGCTTTCCGACCGCCCCTCGCGGTCGCCTGTCCCTCGATAGAATTCTTAGTGACTCGGATACTTTTGATATCGTTCGCCTTATGCGTTTTTGTTCTCGTATTGGCATCCTTGGTGATATTTAGCGCCCTCTGATTATTTTGCATATTTGATGGTGCTACATAGCCTTCCTGGTTTGGTGCCTTCTTTTGATAATTACTTACTTAATTGCATTGTCCTTCTTATGGTCGTGCATGTCCTTCGTGAATGTCCTGACTTCCTGGACGAGCGCATGTCTTACTTTCCGACCGCCCCTCACGATCACCTGTCCCTCAATAGAATTCTTGGTGACTCGGATACTTTTGATATCGTTCGCCTTGTGCGTTTTTGTTCTCGTATTGGCATCCTTGGTGATATTTAGCACCCTCTGATTATTCTGCGCATTTGATGGTGCTACATAGCCTTCCCGGTTTGGTGCCTTCTTTTGATAATTACTTACTTACTTACACCACCTTAAATTAAGAACATTGTATACAACACTATTAAAACAAATTATACAGTACCATGAGATCATTGGATGTAATATCTTGAGAGCATTGTTTAGTGCACCACGATAACATTTTGTTCAGTATCAGAGCGTGTGGGGGGTGTTGGGTGTTTTATATAATGAATCTTGGCTATTTGACCCCTCCTGATACTGTCTTATCGTCGAACAGAGAAACCCAACCACGCCCTGACAGATAAATGACCGACCACGACAGCCTCGCTTCTGCTGCCGTCAGTCGACCAGCAATGGACACTGGAGGGCTTGCAATTATTTGGGGGATCACAGTGGTAAGCGTCTGGTTCAGGGAGAGGGGGTTCAACGGCACCTTTATACAGGGGTTCGGCTCACACTGCCTAGTTGTCATGAGTACACACCCGCTCTCAAGAAGCCGTGATTCCCAGCACTCTCCTTACTGTGGGATGATCTCTCAATCCCCCTTAGTAGTTATAGTCCACTATCACCCAAGTTATAGCCGTGTCTTTCTCTCTCTCACTTGCCAGGAAGCCTCACCAGAACTAGAGTAAAAACCAGCCAACATAAGAGACATTTAATGCACACATATACAAGAACAGTTATATTACTATGCAACTCCTTAGGCTGCTTATCAGTTGGTAGCAGCCCAATATTCCCCTTTAGTCTTCATCCTATAATCGTACTAGGTTGCTGCTCACTCCTCAGTTCACAACCTACTGCATCCTAAATATGCATACTTCTTTTATGTTATACACAATATATGTTATACTCTTGTATAACTTCACGAGGTTAACGAATGTCCTCTTGATCCTTAATTCATTATCAACGGCTCAGAGAAAATGCTGATTACCCAGGAGAAGATGGCGACAAACACCGTGTACGTGTCCAGTATGAAGGAAAGTAAATATGCTTACAAGTGCGAAACCCGCTCGTGTATTGAGCACTCTGCACTACCTGTACCCACTCTTTGGATCAACATGATGGCTAGGGGTGGAAGTAGTGCTAATAAATCTGCTTTGTTTGTTGTGTTTCGTGCTTTGGGCTTTGTAGCAGATCGAGATATTTTTGAACATATCGTCTATGATTTTGATGATCCTGAGATGATGGAAATGGTAAAGCCATCTATGGACGAAGCCTTTATAATTCAGGAACAGAATGTTGCATTGAACTTTATTGGTTTACTCGGTATTCGACTTGGTGTAACAAAAGAGAAGCGCATAAATTTGCCCGTGAGATTTTGCAGAAAGAAATGTTACCTCACGTTGGTGTATCAGATTTTTGTGAGACAAAGAAGGCATACATTCTAGAGTACATGGTTCACTGGCTTTTGCTTGCCGCTTTAGGTCGACGAGAGCTAGATGATCATGATCACTATGGAAACAAGAGGCTAGATTTGGCCGGTCCTCTCATGACCTTACTTTCCCGAGGATTATTCCGGAACTTGATGAAAGAAGTTCGTATGCACGCTCAGAAACTCTTAGATAAAGGTCAAGAGTATAGGTTGGATGTTGCAGTTAAGCCTAAGCTGATTTCTGATGGACTGCGATATTCTCTGGCCACGGGTAACTGGACAAAACCATCACTGCCAGAAAATGAGGATGAATTAGATGGTCATCCAAGACGGTTCAGGAAGAGAGATGCCAGTGTATTTTTGAGGGGCTCGGAAACTGGCATTGTGGACCATGTCATGCTGACTGTGAACGTAGATGGTGATCATTTTATCAAGATTCGTGTAAGGTCTGTACGTATTCCCCAGATTGGTGATTAATTTGCCTCCCGTCATGGACAAAAAGGTATCTGTAGTATTCAGTACAGGGTGGAGGATATGCCTTTTACAGCAGAAGGTATAACTCCTGACACCATTATTAATCCTCATGCCATTCTCTCCCGAATGACAATTGACCATTTAATTGAAGCTTTACGAGGAAAGCTTGGTGCCAACAAGGGTGAAATTGGTGATGCTACGCCCTTCAGTGATGCCGTGAATGTACAGAAAAATACAATTTGTTACAAGGGTATGGCTACCAATTAAGAGGCAATGAGATTATGTATTGTGGTCACACTGGACGGAAGATGAATGCTCAGATTTTCCTGACTCCTACATATTATCATCGTTTGAAGCATATGGTGTGATGCTCCTTGGGACAGTCCTCTGTCCTTTTCTAGCCTTGTGCTCCTGCTGTCGTCCTCTCCAATTCTGCTGGGCATCTTTTCCTTTTTCTTCTGTTTCGTTTTTCTTCCCCCTCTTCTCCTATCTGCTTGCCGTTTCCTGCCGACCTTTTGCTCGTTCTGGTTCTTCACTTGGACTTCTTATATTTTCACGCCCGGGTGCTTGAGGAGGACATACTCTTGCACCCGTAGAACTGTAGTACCCGACGTCGAGAGCGAGGGGAACCTTTTATTGTCAATCCCCCTTTCGTCACTGAACCCAATCTCGACGGACTGTCGGTTTCTTAAGGTGGCGTTTGTGGGGCGTATACTCACGACGCACCCCTAGGAGGCCCCGGCAAGATCGGCGATAGCTTCTTGTTGGGTGTCCTGCCTTTAATTGTGGCTCCATGGTGGGTGTGGGGGCACATTCGTGAATGAATTCTTCTTTTCGTAATGATGATAACCCCTGTTTCGGCTGCTTCTGGTTTACCTTCTCAGGCTCGTGGGGTGGGCGACCAAGCCCCCGAGTCGGTCCGTATTGGAAGACCGGGCTCTGTAGCCTCCGCTGCATTGGGCCCCGACCTTGCTCCTCCTTTGGCCTCTCTGACTCCTTCCCCTGGCTCCCCTCCCTCCTCTGTGGTTGGGTCGAGCCCCAAGCCCCCAGTGGTGACTACCTCGTCCCCTGGCGCGGCTCCTTCTCTAGTTGTAACTACTGCGCCTTTTAACCCCTCTCTCTCTGGGGATTCTCACCGCCGTCCTCGTCACGGCCGCCCTCGCTCGATTCCTTCCAGTTCTGATACCTATCAAGCCTTGTTTGGTCCCACTTCGTGGGCCAAATATTTTGATCTCCTCCCTCTTGATTCTGCGCCTCCTGACGATTTCTCCCTCCATCAACATCTCGTTGATTCCGTGGATGCCTCCATTACTTTCAACCCCACTCGTCTCGGTACACGTGTCGTTGCTGCTCCTTCTCAGGATGCTGCTTCCCGCTTGGCTGCCTTATCCTGCCTTGGCGAGACCCCTGTTCGGGTCTCGGAGAACGCTCAGTTGAATGACAGTGTTGGCACTATTTTGCTCCCGCCCCATGTTGCGACCGGTGTTCGGGACCTGCGCGACTGCCACGACGATATTCGACATATCCTTGCTGCCCAGGGCCATTCTATTCTCCAGGTGGACACGTTTACTCGTCCCCCTCGTGGTAGTCGCCGTCAACCCCTCTGGGTTGTGAAGATTACCTTTGATGGTAGGACCCTTCCACCCTCTGTCATTCTTGCTGGTGCCAGGTGCTCTGTCCAGGAGTACATTCCTTCTCCTCGGCTCTGCAACAAGTGCTGGAGGTTTGGGCATGGTGCCCTCCGCTGTTCCGGGACTGTCTCTCTCTGTCCTTTGTGTGGTGGCGAAGGTCACTCTAAGTCGGAGTGCACTTCTCCCCAGGCTCGTTGCCTCAACTGCGGTGAAGCCCATCCTGCCTTCTCCCGTGCGTGTGTCCATTACAAGCTTGAGGCAGCCGTCCTCAACTTGAAGCACCGGGAGCGTTTATCTTTTCCTGAGGCGAGACGCCAGGTTCGCCGGCTCCCGCCTTATGCTAATATCTCTTATGCTCGCGTGTTGCGCTCTTCCTCTCCTCGTCCTTCCCGCCTTCCTCAGACTCACAACCGTTTCCGGGCCTTGGATCCTGATGCGCCCACTGCCCCCTCCTCTGTTCCTTTGGGTTCTCTCCCGAAGGATCCTCCTCCTGGTCTTCTGTCTGGGGTTCCCCTTCCTTCTACCCGGTCTGTCGTGTCTCCTGTGTCTTCTTCCTCGTCTCCCTCCGTTCCTCCTTCCCATCCTTCCCCTCCGTCTCTTGACTCTCCCCGCCGCCTGTTGGTGCGGGCTGATGTCCATCGCTCTCCAAACGGCCGTCATGTGTGCTCTCGTTCAGCTTCTCATGTTGAGACGCTAGAATCCGTTGCCCAGTACGTGGTTGCTGGAACACCTGTCTCTTTACGTCAGAAGCGTAAACCTGGCTCCTCTCCTTCCTCCTCCCCGGCGGGTAAGAAGGTTTCGCTTTCTTCCTCGGCCCCTACTTCTGCCTCTCTCGCTCCTTCCCCTCCCATTTCGGTGGTTGCGCCCCCTGTTCCTGCTATGGAGGTTTCTTTAGCCCCCGCTTCCCTCTCAGTTGCTGCCCTTGCTGAGGTGCGCTCCCCTCTTTCTACCCCTCCTCTTCCTGCTGCTGTCCTTGCCTGCTCCTCTCCATTGTCTCCTCCTCTTCCTCCTCCTCCTCCTCCGGACCCCGCCCGCCCACCTCTGATCTGTTCTCCCGTTTCCTTCCCTCCGTCTTTGCTCAGTTTACCCATGCCCCCTAACCCTGACTTTGCTGACCCTGATCCCGACCCTGATATTCTTTAACGTGCTCTGTTGCTCTTTCGCCTTTGTTTCTTCCTTGTTCTCTGTTTTTGTCCTTTCTCTTCTCGTCGTTGTCCATTCTTCAATGGAACATTCGAGGTTATTATGCTAATTTCCTCGAACTCCAACTTCTGATTTCGCGGTTTTTGCCCCTTTGTGTCTGTCTCTAGGAGCCGATGCTTGGTGCTCGTCCTGGTCGTTTTCGTGGCTATTCCTTTCTCTCCCACCCCCAGCTGTTGCTGGGGCTTCTAATTCTTCTGCTCTTTTGATTCGTACTGATGTTCCCTTTGTTCCTTTACTTTTTCCTTCACCTCTCCATTGTTCTGCTGCTCGTGTCTTTGTGGGGAAATGGTACACTGTTTGTTCCATTTATCTCCCCTCGAGTGTCCCGCTTTCTCTTCCTGATTTGAAACACCTCCTAGACTCCTTGCCGGAGCCTGTGCTCCTGCTGGGTGACTTCAATTGTCGTCATTCTCTTTGAGGTGACGTTCTGATGAATACCCGGGGTCGCCTTCTTGAGCCGTTTCTCCTCTCTTCTTCCCTGTCTCTTCTGAATTCTGGTGAGCCCACTCATTTGGACTCTCGGACTCGCACCCTTTCTTGTTGTGATCTTTCTCTCTGCTCTTCTTCTCTTTACTTAGATTTCACGTGGCAGGTTCTTGATGACCTCCATGGAAGTGATCATTTCCCCATCCTTGTTTCCTTTTTCTCTTTTCGCCCTTCCCTCTCTTTCCCTAGGTGGCAGTTTGCTAAGGCGGACTGGACCCTATTTTCCCTCAGTGCTACTCTCTCTGACCTCTCCCTTCTGCCTCTCTCTCGCGCTCTCCTCCTTTTTCATGACACTGTCTTCAACGCTGCCCTCTGCTCTATCCCTCGCTCTTCCTCCCGGGGTCCACGGAAGTGCGTTCCCTGGTGGAATGCGGACCATGCTCGGGCTGTCCGCTGTAAGCGTGCAGCTGGAAGAGGCACCGCCGTAGGCAGACGACCGATTCTTTTCTTTTCTTTCGGAAAGCGAGTGCGGTGGCCCGTAGGGCCATCCGTACGGCTAAACGTGAATGTTGGGCATCTTATGTCTCAACGATTACGTCCGAAACCCCTCTGGCCCAGATCTGTAAGCGTATCCGCAAGATAGCGGGTAAGTTCGTTCCCGATGTTTCACCGATCCTTCACCTCCATGATACTCTTGTGGCGGACCCGTTGCAGGTCGCTTCCGAACTGGGTTCCCACTTTTCTTCTGTTAGCTCTGGTCTTCATCTTCCCCAATCTTTCCTTCTTCGTAAACCTGTCCTTGAGTCTCGTCCTTTAGATTTCTGCACTCATCTTCAGCTTCCCTATAATGATCCCTTCTCTCTCTCTGAACTTCGTTCTGCCCTGGCCCTCTGCGGTTCTACGGCGGCGGGCTCCGATGGTATTCATTATGAGATGCTTCGCCATCTCCCTCCGAGCACGTCTCAGGTATTTACTGAGTCTGTATAATCGGATCTGGGAGTCGTCGTCAGTCCCTGAGGACTGGCTCGATGCCGTTGTCCTCCCTGTTCGCAAACCGGGGTCTCTGGGTACTTCCCCTAAGGACTTTCGCCCTATTGCTCTCACAAGTTGTGTCTGCAAACTCTTTGAACGTATGGTTAACGTTCGTCTGATGTGGTTCCTGGAACACCATCACCTCCTCTTCCCTTCTCAATTTGGTTTCCGCAAGTGCCGCAGCACGACAGATGTCCTGGTGAACTTGGAGGTCTATATTCGTACTGCTTTTGCTGCGAAGACCTCCATTGTTGCCGTCCTTTTTGACCTGGAAAAGGCTTACGACACCACTTGGCAATATCATATCCTATCTCAACTTCATTCTTTTGGCCTTCGTGGTCATCTCCCTCTCTTTCTCCGCAGCTTCCTCTCTCGTCGTTCCTTTCGGGTGCGCCTTGGTACCGCTCTCTCTCCCTCTTTTCAGCAATACGAAGGTGTGCCCCAGGGTAGTGTTCTGAGCACTACTCTTTTTCTGGTTGCCCTCAATGGTCTTCTTTTCCTCTCTTCCTTCTGGTGTCTTCTCCGCTCTCTATGTCGATGATCATACCCTTTGTTGTCAGGGTGATGATTCGCCGCTCCTTCAACGCCGGCTTCAACTTGTAATTGATGCCGTGTCGTCTTGGGCCACCGATCATGGCTTCAAGTTCTCTACTTCTAAGACTTGTGCCATGACTTTTACGCGGAAACGGGTTGTTCTTCGTCCCTCTTTGTCCCTTTATGGTCATCCCCTTGAATACAAAGATTCCGCGAAGCTTTTGGGGTTATTCCTTGACACTCATTTGTCTTGGTCTCCCCATATCTCTTACCTCCGTGTTGAGTGCTCTAAGGCCCTTACCCTCCTTCGGGTCTTGTCCCATACTTCTTAGGGGCAGATAGGCGAACTCTCCTTGCTTTACATTCCTCTCTCGTCCTGTCTAAGCTCGATTATGGTTGCCCTGCTTACTCGTCTGCTTCTCCTTCTACTCTTCGCCGTCTTGATGCTTTGCACCATACTGGGTTGCGCCTCAGTTCTGGTGCCTTTCGTTCGACTCCCATCCTTAGCTTGTATGTTGACACTGGCTTCCTGTCTCTCCAGGACCGCCGTGATCGCTACTGTCTTCGCTATCTTGCGCGGTCCTTGCAACATCCTTCCTCTCGCCTCTGTCGTGCTTTAACTTTTACCCCTCCTGCGGTTCCTGTTCCTCTTTACCACCTCCCTCTTTCTGTCTGGTTATCTCGCCTACAGGATTCTCTTTCCGTTCGTATTTCTGATGTTTCTCCTCGTGTTGTTCCATCTTTGCCCCCGTGGAGGGTCCCTCTTCCACGGTTTTGTACATCCTTGACCCGAATCACTAAAGCTTTTACCCCTCCTACGGTTCTATAACGCCTTTTCCTCGAGCAGTTTTCTTCTCACTCCCACTCCGTTTCTGTCTTCACCGATGGGTCTAAGTCAGCGGACGGTGTTGGCTACTCTGTTGTTTTTCCTGATCGCACTTATATGTGTCGCTTGCCTCCGGAGACTAGCATCTTTACAGCGGAACTTTATGCTATTCTCTATGCTCTTCGTCTCCTGCTTTCTCGTTGTCAGTCTTCCTTTGTAGTTGTTGTTGACTCTCGTAGTGCCCTAATGGCTCTCGGGTCCTTTAATCCGGTTCATCCAGTAGTTGTCGAGATCCAGCATTGGCTGTTTCTCGTTGACAGTAAATTTAAGTCGGTTGAGTTTTGTTGGGTTCCCAGCCATATTGGTGTGTCTTTAAATGAGCGTGCGGATGCTGCCGCCAAGGAAGCTGTCCGCTCTTGTCCCATCTCTCGTAAAGGCATTCCGTATTCCGACTTTTACCCGGTTATCCATTCCTCAGTCCTTACCTGTTGGCAGGCTTCTTGGTTGTCTGTTACTGGTAACAAGCTACGTACTCTTAAATGTTGTGTTTCCTCGTGGCCGTCCTCCTTCCACCGTAACCGGCGGTGGGAAACAGCTCTGGCGAGGTTGCGTATTGGTCATACTCGCTTAACCCATGGTCACTTGATGGAGCGCCGCCCTGCTCCTTATTGTCCTAGTTGCATTGTCCCTCTTACGGTCGTGCATGTCCTTCTTGAATGTCCTGACTTCCAGGACGAGCGTGTGTCTTGCTTTCCGACCGCCCCTCGCGGTCACCTGTCCCTCGATAGAATTCTTGGTGACTCGGATACTTTTGATATCGTTCGCCTTATGCGTTTTTGTTCTTGTATTGGCATCCTTGGTGATCTTTAGCGCCCTCTGATTATTTTGCGTATTTGATGGTGCTACATAGCCTTCCCGGTTTGGTGCCTTCTTTTGATAATTACTTACTTGAAGCATAAGGTAGATGATAAAATCCATTCCCGTGCAAGAGGGCCTGTGCAGGTCTTGGTTATGTAGCCTATGGGAGGTCGTGCAAGGGAAGGTAGCTTGCGATTCGGTAAGATGGAACAAGATTGCCATATTGCTCATGGCGCCGCACAGTTTCTCCGTGTGCGTTTGTCTGAAGTCAGTGACCCATATTCTGTTCATGTGTGCAACTTGTGTGATCTTATTGCTACTGTACGCAACAATGCCTTTGAATGTAAGGGATGCCGCAATAAAACTCAGATATCCCAGATGCGTCTTTCCTATGTCCCTATGCATGTCAATTACTTTTCCAAGAATTGATTACGATGAACATTGCTCCCAGGATGATGGTGATGAAGTGAACATGTTTTAATTTTGGAAGTACAGTACAGTAAGGCATGGTACAGTACAGTGGTACTGTACACAAAATTATCCAGTACAGTGGTACTGTACACAAAATTATCCAGTACAGTGGTACTGTACACAAAATTATCCAGTACAGTGGTACTGTACACAAAATTATCCAGTACAGTGGTACTGTACACAAAATTATCCAGTACAGTGGTACTGTACACAAAATTATACAGTACAGTGGTACTGTACACAAAATTATCCAGTACAGTGGTACTGTACACAGAATTATCCAGTACAGTGGTACTGTACACAAAATTATCCAGTACAGTGGTACTGTACACAAAATTATCCAGTACAGTGGTACTGTACACAAAATTATCCAGTACAGTGGTACTGTACACAAAATTATACAGTACAGTGGTACTGTACACAAAATTATACAGTACAATGGTACTGTACACAAAATTATACAGTACAGTGGTACAGTACACAAAATTATACAGTACAGTTTGCATATTTTTTTAGATTTATGAGAAAAATATTTATTTCAGTGGCTTACGGTATTAAAGTTAGCAAACTCTTACATGGTGTTTTCTTTGTAATGGAGTAAAGTACAGTACATCCTTTTGTACATTATTATACAGAATGGTACTGTACTTGTTTTTGTATTTACTATTTAATATTGGTGTATTGTACCCTGTATTATTTCATAGGCTTATGAATATACATCACAATATGATCTTGATCAAGTTTGGGTGATAAGCAGCTTCTTAATGGTGTATGAAAGTCATATGTATGTGTGCACTAATTATTAAAACAGAAAACATTTATTACCTGATGAAGTAATGTAGCTAGTAGGGGCCTGACAGCTAAGTGGACAGTGCTCGGAATTCGTAGTCCTGAGGTTCCGGGTTCGATCCGCGGTGGTGGCGGAAACAAATGCACAGAAGACACTGGAGAGGTAGTGTTATTGCAGGGACTTGGAGGGCATATCCAACGTGTACCATTAATTAAGGCTAACCTGAATTCTTCTATTACACCAGGTTGGTGCACTGTAGCAGTCACTGAGCAGTTGCCCATTCCTGGGATAGATATCATTGTAGGTAATGATTTTAACAAGTGTCAAGTTAGTGGGACCGATTGTGCTGTTATGTATACTAAACCTAGTGCAGTACTGGCTCAACCAGATGCGGATGATGGTGTCATTTATCGAGCCTGTGTTGCGACCAGATCCATGGGTAACCAGAATGTGGTAAGTCCTGCCTCTACCAAGGTGGATGTTCTCGAGGCCATGACCCCTTCAGACAGGGAGGTGGAGGTGGACCTTGAAGATACATTTTTAGCTCACGTGGATGTCAAGAGTGAGACCGGTGCCAAAGCCCTAATTTATTCTGACCCAGATGGTCTGGAAGATGTGGCCCAGGTACCAGTTCCTTGCCCGCTCGCTCCAGCTGTTGAGTTCCAGACCTTGAGTGAGTTGCAAAGTACTGATCCCAGTCTAGCTGAGTGTTATGCAGAAGCAGCTGACTCCATTGATACTTTGGAGGAGAGTACGGGTTGTTATTTCAAGGATCGATGTCTGATGAGAAGATGGAGACCATCAGGAACTCCCTTATCAGATAATTGTGAGTCTAAAATCTAGCTCGTTGTGCCAACAGAGTATAGGGAGCAGGTATTGCAAGCTGCCCATGATGACTTGAAGGGAGGTCACCACGGCATTACTAGTATGTATCATAAGATCTGTAAACTTTTCTATTGGCCAAAACTTAAAAAAGATGTGGTCAGATATTGCCACAATTGTGTTGTGTGTCAAACTGTTGGTAAGCCTAATCAGACAGGGCCACAAGCACCATTATACCCTATTGTAGTGCCAGAGGAGCCTTTTACTCATGTGGTACTGGATTGTGTCGGACCTTTACCCCTTACGAAATCCGGAAATATGTATATGTTTACAATTTTATGTATGACCACCAGGTTTCCTGAAGCATATGCATTACGTAACATTAGAGCTTCTACCATTATAAGGCAGTTGGAACGATTTTTCTTATTTGGTATGCCCCGTATAATTCAAACTGATAATGGGAGTAATTTTTGTTCCACCACCTTTAAACATTTTTGTAATTCATTTGGTATAAAGCACAATTTTTCCAGTCCTTACCATCCTCAGAGTCAAGGGGGAATCGAGCGGTTCCACCAAACTCTCAAGAAAATGTTGAAGGCAACTGGGGAAGATTCACCCAGACATTGGTATTTACCATTTGTTTTGTTTGCGACTAGAGATGGATTGCACAGTGCCCTAGGCTGTTCTCCATTCGAGCTTGTATTCGGACATCAGGTGAGAGGACCTTTAAAAATGTTACATGAGAAAATGTTAGATGTTACAGCCAGGCAGAGTGAGCGTTACCTGACGGATGTAAAGAGCTGTCCAGAACAAGGGAGTTGGCCTTACGACATCTAAGTGAACAACAACAGGTAATGAAGCAGAAACATGACCAGAGGTTCAAAGCCAAACTCAGAGTTTTTGAGCCAGGAGATTTGGTATTGGTCTTGAAGCTTCGTATGGTTACGTCCGTCTCATAAATTTGCAGGACCGTACCAAGTAGTAAAACGTCTTGGGGAAGTTACTTACAAAGTTTGCCATTCCAAGCAGAAACGACAGACCATGAGTGTACATGTAAACCGATTGAAGGCTTATTGTGTGCCTAGTATTGTGGCTCGTTGTGTTGCTGAGGAGGTAAATCCTGAAGAGTTGAGTGTTGTAGAGGAAGATGGTAATTCTTGTTTCTCTAATTCCAGCAGTTCCGGGGAAGAATTGTTGTGTCATTTGCAGGATGAGGAGAGAGCAGAGTTCCAGGACCTTTCGGAGATGTCTTCTAACTTGTTTGGGGAGGTCCCACTCAGACGTCTCTCATTACTCACGACATTAACCTGACAAATGTAACTCCAATTCGGCTGCACCCTTATCGAGTGACACCCGAGAAACGTCGTATAATCCAGGATGAGGTTGATAATCTTCTTCGACATGGGTTCATTAGACCCAGTCAGAGTTCCTGGAGTTCACCGTGTCTATTACTACCAAAACCAGAAGGTAAGTGGAGATTAGTAGTGGATTATAGAAAACTCAACCAGGTACTGTAGTTGATGTATATCCTTTACCTTTGTTGGAGGACTGTGTCGATACTATTGGTCATGCTAAGTTTGTATCGAAATTGGACTTATCTAAGGGATATCACCAGATACCTCTTACAGATTTTGCAAGGGGAGTGACAGCATTTATCACTCTTGGTAGAGCTTACGAGTTTAATGTAATGCCTTTTGGATTAAGGAATGCTCCAGCCACTTTTCAGAAATTAATGATTTCTTTGTTGAAGGATGTGCCACATTGTAGGGCATATTTGGATGACATTGTGATTTTCAGTAAGAATTGGGTAGATCATATGACTAGTTTAAAGAAATTGTTTAATGTGTTACAACATGCTAATTTGACTGTCAAGATGAAGAAATGTAGTTGGGGTAAAGGAACTATAGTGTACTTAGGACATGAGGTCGGACAAGGAAGGATAGTCCCATTGCAAGACAAGATCCAGGCAATTGTGGAGTACCCAGTACTAACAAATAAGAAGTCTGTGCAGAGATTTATTGGAATGTGTGCATATTATAGGAGATATTGTAAAAACTTTTCCATTGTTGCTGCACCCATAACAAATCTTCTAAGGAAACAGGTAAAATTTAAGTGGACGCAGGAGTGTCAGAACTCTTTTCAGAAGTTGAAAGGCATTCTCTCTACTTCACCTGTGCTAGCTAGTCCACAGTATGATAAACCTTTTATTCTTCACATAGACGCTTCAGATCTAGGAGCAGGTGCTGTTTTGTTCCAAGTAGGACCAGATGAGTTAGAACATCCTGTTTATTATTTCTCTCGTAAGTTTGACAGGACACAAATTAATTACTCTGTAGTTGAGAAAGAAGCACTTTGTTTAATATTGGCAGTGAAGAAATTTGAGACATATTTGTCAGGAAATCAAGTGGTAGTATATAAAGATCATAATCCATTGACATTTATCAACTCTACGAAGTGTAAAAACCAGGGAATACTTAGATGGTCATTGATTCTACAAGAATTCAATATTGTAATTCGTCATATTCCTGGGAGGCAAAATGTTATTGCTGATGCCTTATCCAGAGGATTTCCTGTTGCACTGCCATAATATGTATTGTTCTTTATTCATAAGATGTATGTAAATTTTGTATTTTTTTACTGTGTGAAATTTCATTGCTTTGTACTTTGATTTTAGTTGAAGTATTTTCATGTTGTATTTTCATGTTATATTTCATGCAGTCAAAAAATGAGATCAACCTTCAGTTAATTTCATTTTTTTCTTAGGGGACGGGAGGGATGTTACGAATCTTACTAGGATTCTAACATTACTCCTGATGCTTATATACTCTACTGTCTTGTTCTATAATTAATATAGTATCCAGTTGTATGATGATAGAATACGGTATGTTAATTAGTGTAGCAGGCTGTAGTGTGCCTGAGTTGCATTATATTGTATGAGGCTTTTTTGTGCAAGTATTTTTATGTTGGTTTCTCCGTGTGGGGGGGATGACCATATTTGGATGTGGCCAGTGTTACGTACCCCTATAAGATACGTAATTAAATAAATGAATATGTACCTTTATAATTGTGTATAAATTACATGTATGTATATTGATATACTTATATGTTCTATGTAAAATAATTTCATGTTACATTGTTGGTGTTAGGCCCAACGTATCGTGGGAATGATTGTTTTATTTCTTTGTGTACTCAGTTTCCCATGGGAACTAATGATTTATATGTGATCATATG